>NW_007037784.1:536363-599248 GCF_000164805.1 Carlito syrichta
CCCTGGGCCCCCACTCCTGCGCGCCTGCACCGGCCGGGGCGCGAGCAGGACTCCCAGGAGGGGGCGTCCTCGGGCTGACGGACCCCGGGCTAGGCACCTGGCTGATGGGTGCGGTCCAGAGGCCGCGAGGGAGTGCTCCCAGGGAGAACGTGTGTGAGTGTGTGTGTGTGTGTGTGTGTGTGTGTGTGTGTGCGTGTTTCCGTCCCTGTGCGTGGTGTACTGTGATTTCGTTTGACTTCAAGGGAAATCTTATTTAACCCACCGCCTGAATTCATGAAGTAGGGGGAAAGTCTGCCTCAATAAGATACATGAAAATGTACACCCAACTGGGTTGTCATGGGAAGAAGGTGCCCTCCTGCTCTGTGCAGCCGGGAGGAGCCTGCAGAACCCTCTAATAGCAGGGTCCACCTTTGAATGACAGGGAATTGGGGAAGGGACAGGAGCCCTCTGCCCCTCTGGGCCCTTGCTTTCTGATTTTTCTTTCTTCCCACCTTCGTTCTTCCTTTTCTCCCTCTCCAGCTCAATAATTTATTAGTCATCAGTTCCAGAACAGGGGTTGAGTTACTGCTCCAGGGGCCAGTGATTGAGTTTAGGAAGCCATCTCCCTTCTGTGAGCTTGAAGGCCAAATCACAAAGACCCTCAAGCCCATGAAGCTTCTCAAAAAAAGAGCAAAGTTTGGTCTACACCTGTGGACAGAGCCTTGTGGCACTGAAATGCAAGGTTTACTTCCCCAAAAGTCTGAGGAAGAGTTTTCCACCCCCAAGTCTGAGCTGCCTGGGCTCCCACTGAAACCACTCTTGATTGGCACTGAAAATCCTTTGCCCAGGCTGTTCGTGGACCCCGCCCAGTCATTTTCTGTCTGCCATATAGATCCACACCATATTTGCAGTTCACAGAGTCCCCCAACATATGGCCTCATAAATGTGTGCGCACGCACACACATAGTTCCTCAAACATATGGGCACAGGTCCCTCATGCTCGCACAGACGTTGTTGCACACACAGACAGACCCAAGGCCCACAATACACCCACAGGTGCATCCGTAAGACCCCACACAAGTTAGAGACACACACAAACACACAGGCAGGCAGACACAAGCACAGTGCAATACGGCATCATAGTTACCATATTCACGCAAGCTGAAGGCCATACAAGCACACAGTTGGACTCCAGGAAACAAGGCCCCGTTGGAGCTGCTTCCCCTCATTCCAGCCCATGAGCTGCCCCTTCAGAGTTGCAGATGGCCTGGGACTTGGCCAGGGACCCTGAATAGTTTTCATCACCTGTGCAGCACTTAGTGTTTTCTCCAGGTTCAACACGTGTCCTATTTTGTGCAGCGGGGGAGGTGCACTTACTAACATGCGTTCCTTCCATCTGCACTGCCTGCTGCTGTGTTAACTGCATCACCCCACGTGATGCCCACCCCAGCCCTGTGAGCTAGGCAGGCCATGTCTGACAATCCCTACAGAGAGAACTTGAGGCTTAGCTGGGGTAAGAAGCTTGCCTGACTTTACCCAGTCAGGATGTGGGTTTAGAATTCAGAACCCAGTGTTCTGTCATGGCTGGCTGATGGGGGCAATGGGGACAACCCCTCAGGCTCCCACCAGATTCAAAGCCTCAGCTCTCCCAACTGCAACTTCAGGGCTTGTCTATGCCCAGGAAGCCTGGAGTCCTGGAGAATGGTGGGGCAGGACACAGGGGCTAGTCCCTGGCTCCCTCCTGCTCTCCCTGCTGGGGAAGAGGGTGGGGTGGGGCTGAAGCCTGGGGTCACCAGAGGACCCACCAAAATGCCAGGACTCAAGGAACAGAGGAGGACTTTTTGCTGGGGAAGAAGTGATGTCACCCCAGGTGTCTTTACCAACTTCTTAGGGACATCCATGGAGGAGCACTGGGCTACTGCCCTAACAGGGTTCTGTGGATCTTACAATATCTGAGTGACAACAAGGACAGCACTTGAGAGGTCACAAAAGGCTAGGATACCATCCTCTCATTCCCGCCTCCCTGCAACCCTCTGAAGCAGCAGAGTACAGGTGAATCACTCCATTTTACAGATCAGAAATGGCAAAGTGCTCCTGAAGGTGTTCTCAGGGGGCTGCCTCTGAGTTGTGGGAATGAGACAAAGTTACCCAGGTCAAGTCCAAACTGTTGAACACAAACTGTGAGGGTTTTTAATGGCCCTGCCTTCTTCTACCAACCCCCTGTCCCTGCTTCTCCCTTTTGGGCTCAGCCACAGTGAATTCCCTCACTGTTTCCCAAACATGCTCACTTTGGTTCTGTTCAGGGCCTTTGCAAGTGCTGTTCTCTACCTAGAATGTCCCTCACCTCTTTCTCTCTCTAACTGCTCTTCATTCGACATATCTAATTCAGGTATCACCTCCTCCAGGAATCCCTCCCTGGTCCACAGTCGGTACCCAGCTTAGGGTTTCCATTGCTCTTATGACTTCTTTTCTTATCCGAGCACTCATGTCTTTGGTCCTCATGTCCCTTTCCTTGTCTGTCTCTCCTACTGGACTGCAAGTGCCTCAGGAGTAGAGACCAATACTGATTTACCTCCGTACTTTCTGCTTAACCTCTGGCTTCTGACAGGGGTACAGTCAATCCATGCAGAATGAATGATGAATGAATGTAGAGTTAATTTTCTTTGCTCAGTGACCCAGTTATTCAGCAAAAATTGACAATTACCAGATCAGCCTTGGCCCTAAAAGGGAGATGCTCACTCTTCCAAATGAAGATTCATTTATTCATTCAACAAATATTTATTCATTCACATATCTACCATGTACCTGAAAACTACATACACCATAGCTCATTTATTTCTGCAGACACCCTATAAAGTAGGTATTATCTGAAGACACACACACACACACACACACACACACACACACTCACTGTATAATGCAGCAGATATCACCCATGAGAAGTTCACAAAGAATGTGTCTAAGTCGGAGGATAAAGGTAAGTGTGAGGAGTAGGAGAGAGAGAAAATGATAACAGGCCACTCCCTGCCTCTTGGGAACTTGCAACAGAGACTGGAGAACTGCACAAGGAGTGAGCAAGAGACAAAACAGATCTCAAAGGGGGTGCCAAGAAAGCCTTCCATCAGTCACCCTGGCTGCAGGTGTCATTTGTCCTGTCGTCCCTGACATGGTATACTCACTAAGGTGACCTTGCTATCCTCTTCCCACCCAAGCTTCAGTGGCCATGGTTCCCTTGACTCTGGAAGGTGAATCAACTCAAGTACCATCCCTGACTCCTCCGTCATCCACCCTGGTATGGAATGAGTATGGAATGAACATATGTGTCTTCCCAAAATTCATATGTTGAAGCCCTAACCCCCAGTGTAACTGTATTTGGGGACAGAGCCTCTAAGAAAATAATTAAGATTAAATGAGGTCACAAGGGTGGGACCCTGATCTGAATGAGTTAGTGTCATTACAAGGAGAGACACCCCATGCACAAGGAAGAGGTCATGTGAACACACAGGGAGAAGGCAGCCATCTGCAACCCAAGGAAATGGTCCTCGCTGGACAGCAAATACTCTGGCCTCTTGACCTTAGACTTCCAGTCTCCAGAACTGTGAGGAAATAAATATCTATTGTTTAAGCTACCTAGACTGGTATTTTTTAAAGGCAGCCCAAGCTGACTAATATATACCCCTAGTGCTAGGCCATACCCTCAGAAGGCTCTGGAAGCAAGGCCTTCTCTCTGACTTGAGTCTCTATGTAGGGCTCCTTAGGTCACCCCTCTGAAGCTGTTCAGAGAGGAAGAATCAAGGTTGTCAGAGACCTGCAGGGATCCTGTCAAAACATGCATGTGCTTGCCTGAGTTTATGTAACACGGGAGCCCTGTTCCTTCCTGCCTTCCTTCCTTCCTCCCTCCTTCATCCCTTTCTCCTTTCTCTTTCTTAATTCATTTCTCCTTCCCTCCTCCTTTTCTTCCTCCCTCCTCCTATCTTTTTTCCCTACCCACTGCTCCCTCAGCAACATTTCTTCCCATCCTTGTGGACAATAGCAGCTCCTTCCTGCCACATAGTGTCAGATTGACGGTGTGGATTTTGGAGGCTGCTAGAACTGAGTTCAAATGTGGACTTTGCCCCTTTGCCGTGTAACTTTGGGCATGACAAGTGCTTTCTCTGGCCCCCACTCTCATCTCCTTATGAATTGCATTAGGACCTTCCTGGTAGCATTGTCGGGGGGGGGGCGGGCGACACGGTGTGTGGTAGACCCTTGTGGGAGCCCCATACATAGTGTGCCCAGCATTGAGCGTGGACTGCTCCCATTCCTGTGGCTGTGGGCCGGGCGTCGTGCTAGGCAGGAGGGGTATGAAAATGAGTAAGCCGCAACCCTTCCTTTGCTTCCATCTTTGCTCTTCATCTGCTTGATAGGAAATCTATTCTCAGGGTCCCCATCTGGTATTAAAAGCCTCAGATTAGTTAAGGAAGGGAATATGGTTGGCACCTGATTATGTGCAATTCAGCACTCTGCTTGCTGCTGCCTTGTGCCATCTCCCAAATGTTCTGCATGCATAAGTCTGGCCTCAAATAGACCTGGGAGCTTTTAGAAAGCAAAGGCTGGGTCTTCTGCTTTGCATATACCCCTGGCCCCTCCCCTGTCTCCTCCCCCCACACCCTGCTGCTCAGCCTGGCCCAGAACACCTTCAGTGTTCCTCAGATACTCAAACTGAGATCCAGGGAGGAGAAAAGGTGTCATCATTTATCCCCAGATTCATGTCTCCTCTTCTTTTAATAAACACATGCCTGGACTTTGACTTCCTTATCTGTGGCACAAGAACACAACCAATTCGTGGGGTTGGTATGACAATGTGGTAAGATAAAGGCAAGGGAAAATGCCCTGTAAAGTGTCCTTTCTTGTTATTTCTTCTGTGGTCCATTGGGTTATTCATTCATTCATTCATTCATTCATCATTCATTCAACAAATATTTATGAAGCACCATCTACCTGCCAGACACTATGCTAAATACATGGGTTGATAGTAATTGAGAAGAAGCCAGAGTTCCTACCCTCAGGAAGATGGCACTCTAGGAATGAATCACTGCCTCATTACAAACTGCAATCAGGCTGGGGGAAGGTGGACAGTGAGTTTGGGGTGCAGTTTCGGAGACTCCAGATAAGCTCACCTTGTACAAACTATGAAGTGATAACACAAGATATATAGGTCTTCAGAGGGCAGGAAAATAGATCCGATTCTTAAGTCAGGCAGACCAGCCTTGACCTTGGGCACGTTGTCTCCATTTCCATACGTATGCAAGCAGAACAATCCCACCATTGCCAATGTCAGTGGCAGGGTGAGACTGAAAGTGATCTCGTGATTATAAGAGTGCCTGGCATGGGGTCTCTCTGGCTGAATACTGTCCTGACTTGGAAAACACAAACTCCATTCCTCAATTTCCCCCTCTGGTCCCCTCTGCTTGTACCATCCTCCCTATCTTCCCAGGAGGAAGAAAAGACCTTTGAACAGAACGTGGGCTTGGGAAGCAGCTCCTTTGGACCACATCTTTATACAGCAAGCATGGCCTCATCTGTCGAGGTTGATTATGTTCCCAAGGGAGCAGGACTGATGTGGGCTGCAGGGGATGCCAGGGAAACCAGGACACAGCTCTGCCCTTCATGTCCTGATGGCTGCGCTGCCCAAGGGCTCCCCTTTCACTCTTCTGAGCTGCCACAGTCTCCACCAGGGCTGAGATGAGTTCAGACAGAGTGCAGCCACCCACACAGCCGAGACACTGGCGGCAAAACCCTCTTGTGTGTGTGTGTGTGTGTGTGTGTGTGTGTGTGTGTGTGTGTGTGTGTGTGTGCAGTGGGACGGAGGTGGGGTGGTCAGGGAGAGAGGGAAGGATATTATATTCCTGGAGACCAGAGAAGTCATGGGTGCCAGCACTATGCTTGGCACAAGGCAGACACTTCATGAATATTGATCAATGTCTCTCTGGGGGTGGATGGAAGGATGGATGGAAAGGGGAAGGGTGGATAAATGAATGGATTCAGATGCATTCAAGCAAACGTTTCAGTATCTGAAAAAAAACCTGTGAACCTTTTCCCCAGAATAACCACACATCCATGAGCACATGCTCACGCTTGGTATACAATTTCACTGAGTTCAGACTCTGTTCCCTAAAGGAGCCCGGAACTAAGGAGGAAAGATTAAAGTAAAGGATTTGATCCTTTCATTTCTTAGCTGTATGAAACCCTCAGTTTCAACATCTATAAAATAGGTACAATACTTTGACCTATTTGGTACGGTTGTTGTGAGTAGAAACATTTAAGAGCTCCGGTGTAGTGCCTGGCAGGTTGCAAGGCTTGATGCAAAGGGCAGGTCATCATCATCATCCTCACTAGTCTTCATTCATTTATTCATTCATCCACTCACAACTTTGTGAGGACATTGAGTGAGTGCCTTTTGTTGATCCCACCCTGAGATAGTCTCTGGGGCTGCAGAGGTTTGTGCTTTGGGGAATTCGCCATATAAAGGGGAAAGGGACAGATAAACAACTCAGCTAGCACCCAGACTTCACCACTCACTTCCTTCAGCTAGTCTGCTGAAGAGACCAGCCCCGGCTCCAGTCAGGCTGACTGGCTCCACCCAAAATCCTGGGGACTGAGCAAGGGCAGGGGTCTAGGTCAGCCCAAGTGGATGAGAGTCAGAGTGGAGAAATCAAGGTAGAGCCAGGTAGAAAGGGAGGGGGGTTGGAAGGAGTGGAGTGAGACGCAGGGCCAGACAGTGCTGAGGGGCCTGGGAGTGGCCCTAGGTACCTGCTTTTCAGGGCCATTTTTGTTTGTTTGTTTTTTGAGTTGGTGTCTCACTCTGTTGCCCAGGCTGGAGTGCAGTGGCACATTCACAGCTACCCCAGCATCGACCTGCTGGACTCTGTTGGATCCTTCCACCTCAGCCTTCCAAGTAACTGGAACTACAGGCGCACGCTACCACACCCAGCTAATTTTTTATTTATTGTAGAGACGAGGTCTCACCAAGTTGCTCAGGCTGCTCTTTAACCTGTGGGCTCAGGCAGTCCACTCACCTCAGTCTCCCAGAGTGCTGGGATTATAGGCTGAGCCACCGAGCCTGGTTTAAGGGCTATTTTGGAGAGGCTCGGTGTAGGCAGGTGAAGCTAAAATGGTTGAAGCAATGCTGCAGGCATGGAGGTTAGGATTTCTCATCTTCCCAAATAAAGTGTGTGCAAAATACAGATCCATAAACCCCTTGGGTACATGTCCAGGAGAGTCGGTGGTTCTCCCTCTGCTGCTTTGTCCTCCTTAATTTATATAATAATTGCATTGACCAGGCGGAATGGACCACGCCTGTAATCCCAGTACTTTGGGAGACAGAGGTGAGAAGCTTGCCTGAGCCCAGGGGTTTAAGACCAGCCTGGGCAATTTGGCAAGACCTTGTCTCTACAATAAGAATCAAAAAATTAGTCAGGTGTGGTGGCACATGCCTGTAGTTCCGGTCATTTGGAAGGCTGAGGTGGAAGGATCACCTGAGCCTAGCAGGTTGAGGTTGTGGTGGCTGTTATTGTACCACTGCATTCCAGCCTGGGTGACAGAATGAGACTCTGACAATAATAATAATAATAATTGCATTAACAGTGTAGCCACCATTTTCAGAATTCCTACTGTGTGTTAGTCACATAGCTAATCTCACTTAATCAATTCAACAGTCCTATTAGGTAGGTATTCTCAGTATCCCCCATTTTATATAAGAGGCAATGAAGGCACGGAGAGTTTCAGCAACCTGTCCAAAGTCACACAGTGATTAAATACATGGTAGAGCTGGCCTTGAACTCAATCCACCCGACTCCAGAGCTCACACTCTCTGTGGAGCTCCAAGCCCTCCTGTTGTTCTGGCAACGGGCTTCTACCTTCCAGCGCTGTTTCTCTAGGGAGGCAGCAATTCGCTGGGGACTCCCAGATGGTCCAGATGCACAAGGGAGGGCAAGAGTCCTGGATCCTCCAAGTTTCAGACTACTCCTACCTACCCTCTTATGCCTTGGGCTGCAGTCACACCCACCAGCTGCTGGAATGCTCTCGGGATCTGCCTTCCCTGCTTGGCTCCTACCAACTGAAGCCCCCAGAAAGGGAGTGGGAGGGGAAGAGGGAGCAGCACTGCCTGATGATTAGTAATAATGGTGGTGACCACAGATGAGCGCCCGGCCCTGCACGGCCCGCTGAACCTGTCAGCGCTGGATCCAGGCTCAGCTCCCAGCACCATCACTAATGCTGTTGCAAGTAGAGACTGAAGAGGGAGGGAATCCATGAGAGGAAAGGAAGAGGGAAGGAGGAAGGAAGAGGAAATAAAAGAGTCGTGGGCTGGTGCAGTAGCTCACACTTGTAATCTCAGCACTTTGGGAGGCCGAGGTGGAAGGATCGCTTGAGTCCACGAGTTCAAGACCAGCCTGGGAAAAATAGTGAAAACTGTTTCTACAAAAACTCAAAATTAGCCAGGCTTGGTGGTGCCAGCCTGTAGTGCCAGCTACTCAAGAGACTGAGGGGAAGAATCGCCTGAGCCTAGGAGGTTAAGGCTACAGTGAACTTGTGCCACTGCACTTCAACCTGGGCAACAGAGTAAGACTCCAATTCAAAAAAAAAAAAAGAGTAGAGGTTGCTATCTCGCTGGGGGTTGACTCTGGGACTGAGCCTGCAGAGATGAGGCAACGGAAAACTGAGTTATTACTAGATGCTTCTCCTGTTTCCTGCAACCCCGTGCCGGCTCCACACTTGTGTCACCCTGGGACTCTAGATGGTATTCACTGCCTGGGGGAGAGACAATACAGAAACAAGAGTCCCCATCTTGGAGTTTCACTGACTAAGGCCTGGTGTGAGATGAAAGTTCTGAAAGAATAAGTGACTGGTTAGGTACCTTCACCTCAGGTGCAGCATGAGGTCTCTGTTCAGCACTGAAATCCCAGAATTTGGCGGTATGTGCCCCTTTCTCAAGTGGAGCCTGGGAGAGTGGACATGGCCCAGCATCCCCCTTCAAGTCCTGGTGGCCCCCTGTGTGGCAAGAGCACAGGGGCACAACAGCCTTTATGTCTTTTCAAGGCAGGGGTTCCTGAATGACCTTTCCAGTACATGTCTGGAAAAAAGAAGAATCCTTCCCCTACAGCCAAGAAGAGTGTGACCCAGAAAGTCCCCACATGTCAGGTCTAGGCTGGGAAACCCCAGCTGTGACCTGAATGTCACAATGACCACAGGATGTGCTGGAATGGTACCTCATGGGACTGGCTGGTTGCCTGGAGGGGTGGCAAGGCTGTGCACCAGAGCTAGAGCCCACCTCATACCTTGATACTCCATAAACCCACCCCAAAGTGTTCCAGCAACATAGATGACGGGGTGTTCTGAACTGATTAAGGTTTCTCTGCCACTGAGAGGAATGGGAACTTGGAATAGAAATCAAAATCAACTATTTAAGAAGTAAGCAAAGTGACATATCTGGCACACCAGAATAAAGTGCCTGAAATTCTTAGCTATTCATAAATTGACCCTCACAATGTCTCAATGACAAGTACTTACTTCTCTTTTCTCCACTGTATAGATCAGCAAATTGAGGTTTGGAGAGATGATGTGACTTTTCCAAGGCCACAAAGCTGGAGTGATCTGTCGAGTCTGGGTTTGCACCCAGCCTCTGGCCTCAGAGTCCAAGCTAATATGCATAAGGAAGAGGAGCTGAGGGGAGGGGGAAAAGAAGAGGAAGGCTTGGGAGGGAACAGCCAGTGGTATCAGGAAGAAAAGGTGAGCTCATCCTTCCTCCTAGGACGGTTATCTGAAGTCAGAGAAGCGTGGTGTTTCACCAAGAGCCTTGGTCTTGGCTTAGAGAACACCACGGAACACACACAGAGGTTCAGGAGCAGCAACACTCCTGTTGCAATACTTACCCGGGCTCCTGAGACCCCTGTTCCCCCTCCTGAGAGTACCCGTGGGAGCCCCTGCCCTGAGAGACCAGACTGGCCCACTCCTCTGCTCACTCTACATGGAAGATCTCTTCCTGGGCTGCCACAAGACATTGCCTTGGCAATAGTGGTCAAATTGATTTCTGTCTCTGCCATTCCTTCTTGCCCAGGACTGGCCCAGGGTATATGAGGGGGTTGGGCAGGCGCTGGGGAGCTGATTGACAGCCCAGGGCTCTCCTGCTTTGGACTGGCATTGGCGTGGCGCATTAGTATTCATGCCCACAGCTCAGGGCTGCTCTGGATGGATAATGCTATGTAGATGAGCATTGAGCCTGGTGTGCGGTGAGGATGCAGTTGCTGGGGATCGAAGTTGCTGAGGAAGAGGAGGCTGAGGACAGCAGTAGACCTGAGAGCAGAGTGCTTTGCCTGGTTCCCACACTGCCAATCCCTGGTGTATCTGCTGTCCATGATGTCTGAGCGCCCAGTACCTTGCTCCAATAATTTGGCCAGCATCCACTGAGCCCCTGCTCAGCCCTATCTATCCCATGATGGCACCAGAGATGTGGAGAGAGGTGAGATGGGCATGGTTATGGACCCCAGGAAGTACACAGTCCTGACAGTGGAGACAGAGTGGATTATACATCATGAAGATGAGATGGAGGGAATAGACCAGTGGCAGTCAAGCAAGAGGCCACAGCAGCTCAGAGACGAAACATCTGATTCAACCCGAGGAAGTAAGAATGGGGAAGGGAGGAGGGATCAGCCAAGGTTTTTCAAAAGAGGAGATACCCAGTCTGGGCTACATAGTGAGATCTCGTCTCTACAAAATAAATAAATAAATAACTGGGCATGGTTGTGTGCATCTGCAGCCCCAGCTACTCGGATGGTTGAGACAGGAGGATTACCTGGAGGTGATCGAGGAGGTCGAGGCTGCACTGAGTTGGGATTTCACTACTACACTCTAGCTTGGGCAACAGAGTGAGACCCTATCTCAAAAACAAAACAAAAAACAAACCACCCTACAGGAGATGTTTGGGCAGAATCCTGAAAGATGAATCAGAATTTGCCAAACACCGCTCAATACATGGTTTTGTTCTGGGTACTCCTTTTTCACTGACTCCCAAGGAGTTCACAGTCTATTTCACTCACAGGAGTGTCCTCGCGGACTGAACAACTAAATCATCATTAACCCCATCTATGGATTCCCAAACCTATAGCTGAAAGAACTTTGATGAAAGCAGGTCCAGCCACCATGGGTAACCTCACTTGATAAAACCTGTGACACCTGATTGAAGTGAGCCACTGAGGCACCCAGAGAAGCACTTAGCTCTTCCTCAAGATCTCCAGGGATCAATCTCCCTAGCTTCTGCATGCAACCCATTCCAGCGTTGTATCAAGCCCAGAGCTAGGAAGTGTCTCCCAATGACTCACTGGTGTCTGCCATATGAAGAGCATTTACCCTTAATACTCCTGGAAGCAGGGAACGGAATGCCCCACCTACAAACACTCTGTGCAAGCTATCAAAAACACACAGAGCCCTGAGCATCCCAAGCTGAGCCCCCAGGTGGGAGACGGAACTCACAGTTGGAGAAGACCCAGATGCAGACAGTAAACAAAGCTGAATGGGCTGGGTTGGGGGAGAGCTAGGGATCCGACCCTCATCCATGCTCTGATTCTGACTGTGCACATCTGTGGTATCATAGAGAGATAGTTAGTTGGTCTTTGTCTTGGGATCCTGGCACATAGCTCCTAAAACCCTTGGGATTTCCTGAGTGATAAGGGTATGGGACCATCTTTTGTTCTAATGAGATGACTCTTAGAGGGCCCTTGATAGCTTCAGAATGAGACTGGTCACCAGAAAGACCAAGCTTTGATTAGAAACTTGAGACTTTCATCCCTACCCCAACCTTCAGAAAGAAGAGAGGGGTTGGAAATTAAATTAATTACCGATGGTCAATGATTTGATCCATCATGCCTATGTCATGAAACTGCCACAAAACCCCCTAAACAACAGGATTTGGGGCTGGACACAGTGGCTCACGCCTGTAATCCCAGCACTTTGGGACCAGAGGATTGCTTGAACCCAGGAGTTCAAGACCAGTCTGGGCAATGTAGCGAGACCTTGTCTCTATTATTTAGAAAAAAACAAAAACACAAAAACAGAATTTAGAGGGCTTTCTGTTGGTAAACACATCAAAGAGCTGGGAGAATGGCTGCCCAGAGATGGCATGGGAACTCTGTGTGCCCCCGCCCCATACCTTTCCCTATTTCTTTATCCCATTTGGCTGTTCCTGAGTTGTATCCTTTATAATAAACCAGTAAACATAAGGAAAGTGTACTCCTGAGTTCTGTGAGCTGCTTTAGCAAATTGTTGGACCTGGAGGATGGTCATGGGAATTCCCAACTTATAGCTGAACGGTCAGATGTACAGGTGGTCAGGGACTTGTGACTGGTGTCTAAATGGGGGCAGTTTTGTGGGACTGAGACTTTAACCTGTGGGGTTTGTGCTGACTCTGGATAGTTAGTGAATTGTTGGATATCCAGTATTGATGTCAGAAAATTGGAGAACTGATTGTTTAGAGGAGGGAAAAAAAATCCCTCAACATCATCCTAAAAACTCAGAGTCTCCCCAGAAAACAAAGCCTCTCTTAGAGTGATACTATTCAAACCTACAGGCCAGTCAGGCATGGAAGCTTATGCCTGTAATCCCAGTGTGATCGTGAGGCTAAGATGGGAGGATTGCTTGAATCCTGGAATTCAAGACCAACCTGGGCAACATAATGAGATTCCTGTCTCTACAAAAAAGAAAGACAGAAGGATAGAAGGGGAGAACGAGAGAAAGAAAGAGAGAAAGAAAGAGAAAGAAAGGAAGGAGGAAGAAAGAAAGCTAGAAGGGATGTTACATGCCATGTAGCTGGACTCTCATTTTGCAGATGGCTCAGAGAGAGAAAGAAGTCTGCTCAGGGAAGCACAGGCACAGAAAGACAGAGTTAAGACTGTCACTCAGGCTCTGGTAGGTTTGGGCATGTTTTAAAATGCCGTGAGTTTGTCTCAGCTGTCAAGACCTCCCCTCTAGAATGGACCCACAACTCTTGGCTTCCTGTGAGGCATAACATCATGGGCCCAGCAAGAGGCTCTGTCCCCAGGTGTACCTCCCTTCCCTGGACTGAAATTCTCCCAAGATAAAGTAATATCAAATAAAGTTAAAACCACAAATATCTGGAGGAAGTAGATACTGATCTGGAATTCAGATTCAATTATAAATGACTGATATTATACTGTGAGTCAGATTTGCTAGTTAGTGAGTAGGAGAAAGCAAGGGCACTGGCGACT
The DNA here is from genome assembly GCF_000164805.1 of Carlito syrichta. Classification (NCBI taxonomy): domain Eukaryota; kingdom Metazoa; phylum Chordata; class Mammalia; order Primates; family Tarsiidae; genus Carlito; species Carlito syrichta. Next base: position 549,602 of record NW_007037784.1, read on the forward strand.
TGAATCCCATTAGAGAGTGGGAGGTGTGGACCCCGGGGTGGGGATGGGAGTGCGCTAAGGTCTTCAGTAAACCTGGGAAGTAGCTGTATGTGTTTAAACAAGCATGTGAGTCCCAGCTGAGAACCTTCGCATTAGGTAACTTTCCTTTTACCTCTGCTAGAATGCTGTCTTGTGTGGCACATTCATTCATTCATTCAATCTACTATTAATATTCACTTCACATTGTTGCAGGTTTCAGGATATACCGGTGATCAAGATAACCGTTTTTCTGTTCCATTCTGAGGGAGGAGAGGTCAGGACAGAGAGCATTAGATAAGCAAGTAAACACATCAGATCACATCTGAGAAGAGTAAACTTGACACTTGGTGATGGTGGCACCCTAGAGACAATGGAAGGGCCACTGTGATGGAGCTGACAAGGTCAGCCTGAGGAAGAAGGCCTCACTGAGAAAGGAAGACACTCTGAAGTCTGAATGATAGGAAGTGCTCATGCTTAGGATTTAGGGTGAGAGAAACAGGTGAGAGAAACAGCAAGGCCCAAGCCCTGGGAAGAAGCAGGCTAGGTGTACTCAAGGTGCAGAGAAAAGGTGATGGGGCCAGAGGGAGCCAGGGGAGATTGCTAGAGAGAAGGCCAAAGAGGCCAGATTGTGGAGGGCCTGTGGTCCTTGGTGCATTGTTTGGATTTTACACTAAAAGCAATGAGAAACTATGTGAGAATTGTTTTTGTTTGTTTGTTTTATTTTTATTTTTTTGTAGAGATGCGGTCTCACTATGTTTCCCAGACTGGTCTCCAATTCCTGGGCTTAAGCAACCCTCTTGTCTTGGCCTCTGAAAGTGCTGAGATTATGGCACCCAGCCTTGGGAATTGTTTTTAACTTTTTATTTTGAAAAGATTACAGACTCACAGAAAATTCCAGTAACAACACTGAGAGCCCCCATGTCCTTCATTCAGTTTCATCTTCATAACTGTTGAACAATACCAAAATCAAGAAACTGATGTTGGTACAGTCCACACACCTTGTTCAGCTCCCCCCAGCCCTGCATATGCTCTTTTGGGTATATGTAGCTCTATGCCGTTTTGTCACTTGCAGATTTCTGTAGCCACCACCATAGTCAAGATACCAAACTCATTCATCACCACAAATGAACTCCCTTGAGCTTTCCCTTATGGTTGCCGCATGTCCACCCCTGCCATGGTGGGAGAATTTTAAGCAGGGGTGTGGGAGGGCCTGAGAGTTGTCAGCTGGACCAAAGACGTGGCCTATCCAACTTCGAATGTCCTAGAGGCCTTTGAACAGAACTGTGGACATAGATAATCTTGAATGCCTTCACCTTGCTGCTGAGGCTGAGCAACTCAGCCAAGTCGCAAAGTACTTCTTATGGACTACTGGCTATCTAAATTTGTCTCAATTCTCAAATTTCCTGTACTCATGGATGAAATGACCCATCACTTGCCTCAGACAGGAAATGATTATTAGAAAGTACTTGTGAAGTGCCAAGCATAAGGGGAAAAAAAATGCTCCTAACATCTAGCACCGGCCCAAAAGTGCTGAGAAGCTGGTGTCCCCCTTAACCCACTCACTCCTGCCTCAGTGGGAGGGGGCAAGATGATCTCACTAGGAGACTGATGAGGACCCTCAAACCCTGAAGCTCATCTTCAGGGTTGCTACTGGGCTCATGTCCCCGTGTCACATAGCAAACATTCCCAGGCCATCCACATGACTGTGGGGGAAGGGGGCCACGCAGGATACCCAGTTCTCCAATTGCTTTGCTAGGGACCTGGTGGCTAAGTTCACGCCATGAAGCTTTAGCCCTATTCTCCATTCCAGCTTGCCCAGTAATAAAGGAGTGACCTCCTCTCCACCAGGGCCTCCCTCTACTTTTGCAATGGTTCAAGGGAGAGTCGTGTGAATAACCATCACCTTTTAGCTCCCAAATCAAGCAAAGTTCTGGATCCAGAATCCCTGCTGCAAATAATACCACAGTTTTATTTAGAGCTGTCTGCTCAGAACCGCCTGCAGGTGTGGATGTGTATTTGGGTGGGGGAAGGCAAGGGATCAGTCAAGAAGAAGGGGGGAAAAGAAGATGGAGAGAGGGAGAGAGAGGTCAGGGGTTGGGGCAGCCCCTGAGAGAGATGAGAAGGGCTAGCCCCTGCCCTGGGGCCTCCTGCCTGAGGCCATCACCCCCAAGTCTGCCCTGCCCAGGATCTGGCAGCCACCAGACAGTCTCATCCTTTCTCTGCGATTGCCTGTAGCATGGCTTTCTCTTTCTCCAGGGATATTTCTGTCTGCTCCTGGCAGTGGCTCTCTGTCTTCTGGGGTAAGTGCCAAGGTAACGAATAGTCCCCATTTCCTGCCCCTTCCTTCAGCACCTGCAGCCTCCCAGGCTGCTCAATCACCACTCCAGGGCTATTGGGTCAGCCTCCCCACCTGGCTGGCCTCCTGCCTACCAGCCTCTGAGGAGCAGCCACATCCCCCTTGTCCAACACTAATGAAATCTTTCTTCTACGGGGGGCCCAGCTTGACTCAGCGTCAGTGCCCTGATCCACTTGGCATAGCTCTGTGATCCGTCTTGGTAATTACACCCATACCTCCTCACAGACCCAGTTCAGCTCCTCAGCCTCATCACCTCCTGGTCAAAGTCCTCTTCGGGCTGCAAGGACTGTTGCTGTGTATACTCTCTCCCTCTTCTGGGCCCTTGGTCAGCTCAGGTTGATACTCCCACAGCACACACACTCGAGACACCCCACCCTTCCCAAGCCTCTGTTCCTTCTGGCTGATCCAACTCCTTAATCCTGACTTCTCTCATGTCGTGTTGCATATCTGCCAGAAAGCCTTCCCTGATTTACTACATGGCTTCCCTCTATGTTCACAGACTAGGGACACTCACAGCGACTGCTTGCTTCTTGGGGCTCTGAGCACTGGGCTTGGTACCTTGTAGGTGCATACACTAAATTGTGAATTGATGCGTGGATGAATGAATGAATGAATGTGTACCTCTAGGTCTATCCTCCATCTCTGATGCTTAATCCTATATTATTTTGTTTTGCGTTTTAATGCTTCCCAGAGAGTGATGATGGAAAACCTTTGAAGGAAGGAACCTTTTCCTAAATGTTACTCATTCGTCACGCAGTCTCGCTCAGCAAGTCTCCCGGCCTGCACCAGGCATGAGGGCGAATGGGAACTCACAAAGCACGTCTCTGCCCTTCGAGAAGCTCTGCCTCATGTCACGACTCTTGACCCTTCCTGGGAGCCTTCTGGAAATCTGATGAGATCTGTGAATGCTCTCCCCGGAAACACATACATAAGTAGGTAAAATATGGGATCAGTTTCAAAAAGCTTTAAAATCCTTGGCCACAGTCTAAGAAACCTTGGTCTGGTGAGAGAAAGAAGCTAGTTAATAGCCTATTTTAATATCTTTTGCTAAGAGCCATGCCAGGAGGCACAGAGAACTTATGTTGTTTGGGTCAAAGAAGATGGAGTGATTTAGTAATTGAGATGGGATGGGGTGTGGCAATCAAGGAAGATATTTTAGGCGGGTAAGCTCCTGATGAAAGGATAGAAAGGCAAAGGGAGAGGAGGAGGAGGGTGCAGCCTGTGCAACTTACAGACCGATGATTTTAGTAGTTGCCATGAGCTAGGGAGGAGGAGAGGAAGAGGCTGCCAGAGTGTCAGGGGTTCTTTCTGGGGTGATGAAAATATTCTATGAGTAGACAGGGGATTGCACAACCTTGGGAATGTACTAAAAACCCTCCACATAATTGCACAATATAAAAAGGTTAATTTTATTTTATGGTATGTGAATTGTGATGGCTAATTTAGTGTGTCAACTTGACTAAGTCAGCATACACAGGTGTTTGGATGAATACCAGGCTAGATATGGTAGCTGCAAGGTTAACTTTTCCCATGATATTAACATTTAAATTAGTTTTTTTCTGTTGTTGTTGTTGAGTTGGAATCTCACTTTGTCACCCAGGCTGAGTGTGGTGGCACAATCAAGGCTCACCACAGCCTCAACTTCTTGGGCTTAGGAGATCCTCCATCTCAACCTCCCAAGTAGCTGGGACTGCAGGCACACACCACCACGTTTGGCTTATTTTTTATTTTTTTGTAGAGACTTGGTCTCATTATGCTGCCCAGGCTGGTCTCGAACTCCTGGGCTCAAGCAATCTTTCTGCCTCGGTCTCCCAAAGTGCTTAGATTACAGGTATAAGCCACTGTGCCAGTCTAATCAGAAGTTTTTAAGGAAAGCAGATTACCTCCATAATATGGTTGAATTTCCTTCAGTCAGTTGAAGGCCTTCAGAGAAAAAGACCAAGATCTACCCAGGCAAGAGGCAATGCTTTCTAAAAACTGACTGACTGCCTTTGCGCTCTAACTGCAACATCAGCTTTTCCCTGGGCTTCCAGCTTAATGATCTGCATGCAGATTTGGGATTTGCCAGCTCCTCTAATCACATGAGCCAATTCCTTAAAAGAAATCTCTCTCTCTCTCTCTCTCTGTATACACACACACACACACACACACACACACACACACACACACACACACACACACACAGTGGTTCGGTTTCTCTAGAGAACCCTGACTAATACAGAAATCATATCTCAACTTGGAAATGTTCATTAGTGGGGAATTAAATACATTATGATAAGACTGTTTTAAAAAGTATACACAGGCATGAACCAGTGTGGCACACCCAAGATAGCTCAGGGTGGCAGGACAGGAAAGAAAGCTGGCTGGGGTAGGCAGGGGCCAGACTGAGTCTGGCCTTGATTGTCATGCAGTGACTCTGTTGCCTGCAGGATAGTGAATCTTAGCTAGGGTTATTTTTTATTGCAATAAACAGGAACTGACTCTGGCCAACTTCAGCTAAAGGAAGCAATTATAAGAAGGGTATGGGGGCTCACACCCTCAGAAAATCCTCAACAACCAAATGCAGAAACTGCCAGGAACCAGGGAAGTCCCAGAAATCTTGGCAGTGGGAACTCATCACTTGGGTTTCTTAAGGATAAAACAGTTGCCACCACTTCTTGTTCTTGGTTACCCTGTTCAAAATGCACAGTCTCGGGAAAGAGAAAACCACTGGCTGCACTTGGGTCTATGAGCCTAGCCTTGACCCAGGAGTGCAAGGGTTTGAAATTACTGCCAGTTGGGTGCTATCTGCTGTTGCTGAACAGTGGGGAATAGACACTGGCAGGTACATCAGGAGTGCATGGCGCAGACAACACTGGAACCCTTGACCAGCAAACGAATGAGAGCAGGGGCCTGATGTCCTCTGAGTGAAGTGACTGGTCTTCATTATGGTAAGGAGGTCACCTCCACCTTTGGCTGGGCCAGGATCACAGACCACCTGCTGCCAGGGCACAGAGCTATTTAGTGGGAGGCTTGGAGTAGCACAGGGCTTTGTGTGGCCTTGGTGAGCTCACTCAGTTTTTCTGAAACTCAACATCTTCATCTGTTTGGAGCAGGCCATTTACCCACCTTCTGGGCTTCTTAGGAGGTTTAAATGAGAAAACACACAAGAAGACTTGTGGTCCAGGGTCTAGCATATTTTAAGTCTTTGCTTGTCGTTTCTTCCAGCGAAGGTCTCCAATCTTGACAATGATGCTGAGTCTAGAAGAAAGGCATGAGCAACTTTTTCCTATCTAGTTTCAATTAAATTGAGCCCAACTATGAGCTAGAGTTGGGGCTGGGGCCAGGGCTGTGGGTCCTGGGCTGGGCTGAGTTTCCCTTTGTTTGGGGTCTCTGCATCATTCTCTTTCTTCTCATGTCGGACCCAGAAGCCACCTGGAGATGTTTGCCTTCCTCTAGACTGTGTCTTCAGTAGCCCCTCTCCCCAGCCCCTTTGAGAAAGAAGCAGAAACTTAGTCCCTGAGAGGCAAAAGAGTGGGGCCTGTGGAGACTCAGAGCTGCCACAGCTCCTTAGGAGATTCCTGGAAGTGGTGCCCAGAATCATTCTTATATGTCCTCATGACCCCGAAGGCAGGATGTGTATGGGTCTGGGGTGCCATTGCCCCACAAGACTTGGCTCCGGGCACCTGCCACATTCCCCATTCATACCCTGGGCTTGGAGCTGACATGAGTTTGGGCTACAGAAGAGGTGTGGTGTGGGGAGGAACAAAAGTCCCTGCTGGAAGAAAGGTGGGACTCCCTTCCAGGCCCAAGGCCAGAGGCCCAAGCCAGGGCAGGAGTCATGAGGGGCAGGAAAGACCCATCTCTGAGCCCACTGGAAGTGGCTGCAGAAGGAGGGAGGGTGAGGAATGGAAGACAGTTATGGAGAAGGCATGAAAGTGAGCTAGAGAGATGGAGAGAAAGAAGGGAGGATCAGAGAGAGGGTGGACAGTTGGAGGAGGGATGAGAGACAGAGGGCAGAGAGAGGAGACTAGCTGAGAGATTTTGGAAAGGGAGAGAAGGGGAAGGAAAAAGGATGCAGAAAGAAGGGGAGGGAGGAGGGACAGAGAGACAGTCATGTTGAAAGGAGAAGAGGAAGAGGAAGAAGAGAGAAAGAGGTAGACAGAGACAGAACAGAGAGGTAGAACAACGGAAGGGGAGACCAGAAGGGGAGAGAAGGGAAGAGAAGAGAGCAAGAGATACAGCCTTGGAGGGAGAGATGGAGCAGGAGAGACCTGGTGGCCTCCAGGCTCTCTCCTGCCTCCCCAAGAAGAGACAGAGGGCTGGGAGTCACCAGCCCATGCTGGGGTGGGGAAGGGGGGGCATCTGATTAGCTTGTCTTCACTCTCTAAATGATCTATTACAGCAGAGAGAATTCTACAAGTGTTTCTGCCCACCGCCGCCCCCGGGAGAAAAGTTCTATATTTGTGAGGTGACTCAGCTGGCTGCCACAACCCCTGGGATCCCAGGCAGAACGCTCATCATAAGTTCACCTTCAAACTGCCACAGGTCAGTGGGAATGGGCCTCAAGGGGGAGGGGACAAGAGGGTGTGGAAGGAGATGCTCCCATGAGCCAGTTTATCCATCCCATGGGGGTCGGGCGATCAGAATGGCCAGTGGGACATAGGAGCGATGGCAGAGAACTGCCCACGCACAGGGGCATGTCTTGATGTGAATATTCAGGCAAAATCATACCAAGGGACCAAAGAACTTGTCTAAGAACTTCCTGTTTCCCTTGGCAGTCAAGTGATAAGGTGGAAGATGGTTGTCCTCTCTCCCTTCCGGCCGCAACTCAACCCCTTCATGCCATCATAGTGTCTCCTACCTCACTACTTTTGCATTTCCCAGTCATAATGTCACACTTATTGTGAGGTAATCTTATTATCACGATATCTTTCATGTCAGTAGACTGAAAGCTTCCTGACAGCAGAAAGAACCAAGGAATGAACACATGTAGGTGTTCGGGAATCCAACGATGCTGAGTTTTTAATTCCATGGAAGTATTTTTTACTTTTGTAAATAAGGAGACCTGCAGTAACTAACTCCGAGGGATACAGCTAGAAAGAGGAAGTGTGGGAGATTTAGCTAGCCCATGTCTGATGGATTTCAGTCATTCCAACTGTCACTTTGGAACTGTTCAGGCCCCACACAGGTCATCAAGGAGAGGCATCTGCTTAAGTTATCTAGTGATTTGTACTCATCTCTTGCATGCTAACTCAATACAGCAAACCAGATGTCTTCAAAGAAAGAAGGGAGGCTGGGCACGGCGACTCACGCCTATAATCCCAGCACTTTGGAAGACCGAGGCAGGAGAATTACTTGAGCTCAGGGGTTTAAGACCAGACTAGGCAATATAGTGAGACCTAATCTCTAAAAAAATTTTTTAAAAATTAGCCAGATATGGTGGCACACACCTGTAGTCCCAGCTAGCTACTTGGGAGGCTGAGGTGGAAGGATGTCCTGAGCCCAGGAGTTTGAGACTGTGGTGACCCTTGATTGTGCCACTTCACTCCAGCCTGGGCAACAGAGTGAGATGCCAAGTACATTTTTTAAAAAATCACAAGCCCCTAGCTAAAAGTCCACTGAACCCCTGTGAAAGTACATGAACTTGACGGTAGGTGGGGCAATATTAGGGAAGATGAATGGACGTGTCTTGAGCTGCCAAAATGACAAATCTTTTCTCAAAGTAGATTTGAAGCAGAAAGTTTATTTTCCTGTTAACAACTGGTTTAATAGTATTAATATCCCCCACATTCTCCATTGGTCTGATATACCACCACTAGGGGAAACACTAACATAAAAGACTTGGTATAAGAGATATATTGCAAAGCAGCCCATAACCACAACCAACATTCTTTTCATCATATTGGAGGGAAGGAAAATGCCTTAGCAGTTGACACATGACAAGGATTCAAAGGATTCATTTTACTGTATATGAGGAAGGAGCCCCCCAAAATGGGAATTATCTTTTGGAGGGCAGGCCTCTTGTAGTATAGGCTTCCCCTGCTAGGTGAGTGTCCTAGGAACCCGTTAGCATTAGTGTAACCACTAGTATTGTTGTGAGAGGCTGCATTGCGCTTCAGTGAGTTTTCTGAAGATGCTTTTAATATGTTTGTCCATTTCATGATGAGTGATATACGAGCACACCTGTTCACGCCACACTCAGTGTCCAGCAGCTTTTGACCAAGAATGACATGACCCCCATGCCCCACCCTTCCTATTCACCAGACCTTGTCTCACCTCAAGCGACGTTTTTTGTTTCCCTGGATAAAAAAAGTCCTCAAAGAGAAATGTTTTTTCAGTGTGGAAGAGGTGAAACAAAAAACAGCAGAAGCACTAAAAGGCATCAAAATTGATGAGTTCAAAAACTATTTTGAGCAGTGGAAAAAGCATCTCGTTGGATGCATTGCATCAAATGGCGAGTACTTTGAAGGTGACTGAAGTTTAAACATGTAAGCACAAATGCACAATTTTTTATAAATAAATTGCGGGGTTTGGGGTCCCCCTTGTTAAATGAAGAATAGGGCAGAAATAAAGGCCCCAAATTAGGTCCTTCTTGCCACTATAAAAAAAAAAAAAACTATAGTAGCTATCATTATAGACAAGAGCGGGGTTACTCTCAACATTTCTTTCTGTTGTGGCAATAAATCCCAAATAAATAACCCCCTTTAGATATAGTTAGATATAGACCCCTCACTAAGGTGGACTTGATCTCTCTTCACTCTTAAATCAAGTGACTGAGGATTAATGAGAAATATCAAGAAATAATTATAAATATGTATTTTATGAATATGAAACAAAAGAAAAGTGAGGTATACTTTCCAGCTTGCATGAGGTATCAAATGTTAAGTGATTATGCCATTGAGAAAATGTGTTTGAAACATTTACATAATGCTAAGATAACATTGGCAACGCTAACATGAACTCCTTAACTTAAATATTTTCACATTTCTGTTATGAAAAGTGGGCACAGCAGCAGCAGCAGCAGTAACAGGACTAATGTATACCAACAATTCTCATGTGACCCCTTGATGTGGCTTGAATGTTGCCTACCCCAAATTTCATGTTGAAACATGATCCCCAGTGTTGGAGGAGGGCCTGGTGGGAGGTGCTTGGGTCATGGAGGTGTATCCCTCATGAGGGGCTTGGTGCTGTCTTCAGGGTAGGGAGTGAGTTCTCACTCTATTAGTTCATGCAAGAGCTGTTGTTTAAAAGAGTCTGGTATCTCCCTTTTCTCTCTTGCTTCTGCCCTCTCCATGTGACACCCTGCTCCCCCTTCTCCTTCGGCCACAAGTAAAATCTTTCTTCTCACCAGAAGCCAAGCAGATGCTGGTACCATGCAAAAACGGTGAGCAAAAATAAACCTCTTTCCTTTATAAATGGCCCAGCCTCAGATATTCCTTTACAGCAATGCAAAACAGACTAATATACCCCTAATACTCGGATTTTCTCTCCAATGTTTTCTCCACTAAAAGAAGCAAGGGCTCTTTGGAAGAGGTAGTCTTAAATAGGGTAAAGTCAGATTGGGCTTAGAAGTTTCTTTTGTAGCCGGGCTCGGTGGCTCAGCCTGTATCCCGCGCCTTTGGGAGGCTGAGGTGAGTGGATTGTCTGAGCCTGCGGGTTCGAGACCCGCCTGGGCAACTTGGCGAGACCTCATCTCTACAATAAATCAAAAAATTAGCCGGGCGTGGTAGTGTGCGCCTGTGGTTCCAGCTACTTGGAAGGCTGAGGCAGAAGGATCGCTGGAGCCCAGCAGGTCGAGGCTGCGGTGGCCGGGAGCGGCCACTGCACTCCAGTCTGGGCGACAGAGTGAGACTCCAACTCAAAAAAAAAAAAAAGAAGTTTCTTTGGTGAATAGAAAACAAGGATACTTTCTAGGATCTCACAGGATAATTCTGGAAAAACAAAGAAACTAGATTAAAGAGGTTTCCTTTGTTCAGGCTCTGAAAATTTGAATATCAAATAAGATTGATAACTATAATCAATTAAAACACATGGAGTCTGTGAAGGACTGTAAGTACCTAATGAAGCTGCAAAGAGAAAAGTTGATATAAATGGTGAACATGCTAAGGTTTCATTTCATGTTATTCTTAATAGGAGACTTGTATTATATGTGGGTAATAGTATTTCTTCTATTAAATATATGTTGGTTTATTAAGCATTGATAGGTAATTTTCTCCATCCTTGTAAGAAGAAGAAAGTGAATTTTTAATACATCTAATAAGCTTGGGAAAAAAGAAATTAGTAGTCATGCATGATAACACATAAAGAGGGAAACAATAATGTGGTAAGGAAATTGGCCAAATGTCCTCATAAGGGCAGCAAACTGCGGAGTTTAAATCTCTGGTCTCCTAGGAGATGAAGCACACTTCAAGAAAACCCTCTGGTTAGAAAAAAAAAGCATGTGAAAGACACAGACGCTTACATTCTTAGTCAGGCCACATTTAATCTTAAGTATAATTATGTCAGGAGACCCTTTATCAGTGTCAAATACGAATCAGTAACCCTAAACCTGCTGGTCTGAGATAATGTTATTTCTCTTGCGGTTATGGAAGAAATCTGTATTCCTAGGAGAAAATGGATCATTTTACACTTTAATCCTGGAAATCTATCATATTAATTCTAAGAAAGTAACTGAGAAAATGTAAGAATAATACTTTTAAAAACCCAATATATATCCATGATTTTCATACTTTTGTATCCAGTGTAGGGGTAAGTATAAGTACATATTTTTCATTTATTGTGATTTTTGTGTGTATTTTAGCTTACTTTTTAGGTGTTTGAAGTATGTAAGAGAGTCTGACACATTAAACTTATGTTTTTAATTCAAAGTATTGGAGAGTATGGTTAAATAATTTTGAAACCAATGTTTATACGTTTGGGAAATTTTAATTGGTTCAATTTTTAATAAGTTTTGACTTATCAATTATGCAGATAGTGTTTGAATATCAAGAGGAATACTGTTTAATAAATTCATAAAGATTGGGAAGTTAAATATTAAACAAAGCAAAAACAGGAGTGGGTAATCCTTCTGGCAACAAATGGCCCACAGTCATTTAAGGCCCTATCAATGCCGTACAATAAAAATTTCAAAGTCCCTGAGTGGGCAAAACAACACAGTATTACCCTCATGGAGCTATATAAGAACAGAAGGAACTGATGCATTTTTGAGTCAGAGTCTCACTCTGTCACCCAGGCTGGAGTTCAGTGGCACATTTATGGCTACTGCAGCCTTGACCTCCTGGGCTCAGATGATCCTTCCGCCTCAGCCTTACAAGGCCTCATCAAGTTGCCCAGGCTGGTCTTGAACTCCTGGCCTCAGGTAATCCTCTCACCTTCGCCTCCCAAAGTGCTGAGATTACAGGTGTGAGTCACTGCACCTGGCATATCCTTGCATTTTAATAAGGAGATTGTTAGAAATAGAGAAGTCTTCATTCCTCAGAGGAATTGATCAAATGGAACCTTTCCAGGTCCTATGCAGAAGGTGAGAGGGGTCTTTGGGACCTCGCACCCAATTGTCTCCAGCATTTTCTGCCAGCCCCTATCAAGACCTGAAATGTACTTCTTTTTATCTCCATAACACTGGTGTTCTTATTATTTTTACTTTATTAACCCAGACAAGGCGTATGCTATCAATATCAAGAGGAATACTGTTTAATAAATTCATAAAGATTGGGAAGTTAAATATTAAGCAAAGCACAAACAGGAGTGGGTATTCCTTCTGGCAACAAATATCCCACAGTCATTTAAGGCCCTATCAATGCCTTACAACCAAAATTCCAAAGCCCCTGAGTAGGCAAAACAACACAGTATTACCCTCATGGAACTGTATAAGGAACACTAAGCTTTTACCTGCTCAGGGCCTTCAGCTGGTGACTTCTTAGACATGCCCCCAAGCAACAAGCTCCCCCAGTTTTCCTAGCAACCATAGGAGAGGGATCTTCTCTGAAGGCTGGCATCCTAATCTGACACTCACATTTGTGGGTTCCTCTGCTTTTATGTCTCCTTGACAGGCTACTTGCAATCCCACTTTTCAAAGTCCAAAGAAAACAAGATTAAAACACTTGGGAGAAAATGCTCTGGAAATACTGCCACCCTTTTGTTTTCCTTTCCCCTTGATTAACCGCATTGAGAGCCACACATGAAACTTAGATTTATATTGGTGTTTCATTTGTAGGAAATGTTCAGCTGTCTGTGTCATTTTCATTCACTCTAACCACCTTGAACATCCCAACGAACTGTAATCTTGAAAGCTAACGCTGCACGAGAAACCATTTCTTTTTTCCTTTAGAGTTTACAAGTGTGTCCTATTTAAGAGGAAACCCAAAATGACAAAATTTTCACATAGAAACTTAGACATGTAGGCAATTGTTCTTACAATGGAAAACTAGGCTTGGGAAAGTTGATGGTTCCCCTGGGAAACTGACCACGGGAAATATACTTTGCAGTTGTACATTCTTGCAGTAACCTGCCATGCATGGGCTGAGTTCAGAGTCCCCAGGGCCACCCAGAGCTGCCAACCAGAGAGTAAGACACCGTCATGAGAATGGCAGAGAGGAGGTCCCACAAGCCTGAGGGATCTAAAGCCTCATCAGGACTGTTGCTAACAGCAGGTGCCTCATGAGACTGGCAGACAAGGGAAGTCTGTCTTCTAGTCACGAGTATTGCTGAGTCTTCTAGTCCATTAAAGGGGCCAACTTAAAGTAACTCTTAGTTTTTGCCTATATCTGTGATATCTTTTTGACTGTCGTGCCACCAAACTTTATGACAACTATGTAGTACTAAGCAAGGAACTTATGAAGGATATCAAATGAGTACAATTATGAAAAACCTATCTGGATAATATCCTGTGCCGTACCCCTGGTGTGCCCTTTGCCCTGAAGGATGTAGACGTCCTGGATTCAACCTCCCAGAAGGTATGAAGATCCAAGATACACCTCGACGATTCCTCCTCCTTGAAGCTGTCCCTGATGCATTCTTCTCGGATGCATCTCTATTGGAGTTTTTGTCATACTCTATTGCAAATATGACTTTACCAATCTATGAAGATGAGAACTCTGAGGGCCAGGCTACGTCGAATTTTTCCCTATCTCTTCAGTGGCCTATAGAGGGCATCACTCAAAAGTGTTTGTTCAATGGTTGAATAAGGGACCCACAGTTACTACTGCCTCCAAACCAGGCTGTCAATAAAAAAATAAGAGCCAACCCATGAAATAAACACCATGAGAGGGCAGTTTTATCTTAGACTTTCAAAAAGAAATATTTACTTTCTGACAGCTAGAAAGTCCCAGAGTAAATTTGCAGGTCCAGGTAACATATGGGAAATGTCTTCATCTCTGGGCCCAAGGGAAGGCCACTTACTTACTTACTTACTTAATTTCATTTTCTGGAACAGTCTTGGGTTCACAGTAAAATTGAGCAAAAAGTACAGAGAATTCCCACATGCTGCCTGCACTGCTCAGTCACCACCTCCCCCACTGTCAACATTCCACACTAGAGTGGTACGTTTATTACAATCTATCAGCCTACACTAACACATCATTATCACCCAAAGTCTATAGTTTACATTATAATTCGCTCTCTGCGTTGTAGGGAAGGCCATTTATAACAGAATATTTTGCATTTCCAAACTGCCTTTGTGCTTCATAATTTATGTTGAGCATTACTGCTGGGTGGCAGTATTTCCAGAGCATTTCTGGAAGAAGATTTTCATTTTTTCTGAATATGAGGAATTTGCAACTCTTTTCTACATCGTAGGGAGCGATGTGCTAGCATGTGGGATAACAATGTTTTTCCTTGAGAACGGATCTCCAAAGCAGATGTCAGCAGAAACAGATTGTTTTATGTACCTTTGCCTTACAATCAAAATTTCAGGCTAGCAACCTGGTAAGTCATATCCCAAGACCATCACTTTGACACAAGTCATTTCTGAAAGGTTCAAATTCAAGACAAATTATAATATGCCTGTTTTTTAAACCTAAACCAAGATTTTTTCCTACTCATATTGTGGTTGCCAACAGTCTGCCTTTAACTAAATAACCATAAAGATAGGGGATTCCAGATTGAAACATAAGAGAAGTTTACCATCTAATGCATGATATTAAGAGAGTTAAGTCAAAATGTAGAGAAACAAAATCTGTTTGTTCCTGCTGAAATTGAGAGGGCAGCACGACTCTCTGATATTTCATCATCTGTTATTGTCATTACTCAGAGATATGAACATCTAAAAATTTGGAACTGCAAATTAAAAACAAGTTTAGACCAAAATCATCCCAATAATCATTTCATCTTCCCGACCCCAGAAAGCATGGGCCACTTGTCACCCGCCAACCTATCACTCACAAAGGAGGGTATTGGATCATTTAGGATTTAGCCCTGAGCTGGGAATAGGGTCAGTTTCCCTAAGAGGTAGATTCTTGAACAAAATGGAGTCTGTTAGCGAGGAGGTAAGGGTGAAGAGAGGGTAGGAAACGGAGGTGGGCTAGATGACCAGTCTACTCCACTGTTCTTTTAGGGTCCTTGCAGCTCTGCAAATGAGAATCCCCCAACAGTGCCCTCGCCCCAGTTGTGTTAGGAGAAGTATCCAGAACAAGAAGATATTTTGAGACTTCTTGTAACTTTGTGACTTTCTCCTTTTGTTTTGTTATTTTTATCTCCTCTGTTTCCCTGTCTTACCAGCAGTGAGAACCCTTAACTTAGAAAAACCTAAGAAAAGCTGTACTGCTTGTTCCTGGACAGCTGTGTGGGAGATACTTCTCTGTAGGTCTGCAGTGGGAGTCAGGGAGGTTCCTCCCAACTCAGACCTCCTCCTCTTCTGGACAGAAGCACGCAGAATGGCTTCTGAGGATGCGTTCAAACCACTTGGGTCAGTGCCTGGCACGCAGTAGGTGGTCCATGTGAGGCTGGAAGTAGGTGGTCCATGTGAGGATGGAAGAATATGACTTTGAGGTTGGTCGGACCTGGGTTTGACTCCCAGCGCTGCTATTTCCAGGTTGTGTGTGACCTTGGGCAAGTCACTTACCCTCTCTGAGCCTCAGTTTCTTCACTAGCAAAACAGAGACAATAACATTGACCCCAGAAGTAGTGTACTTGAAGAATACAGGATGGAGTTTGAAGCTTACTACTTGCTCAATAAATGGAAGCTGACTTTTCTTCTAGACCAGTGCTCTTGTAGAGGAGGGAATAATGGCTGCTCTAGTTCCCCCTCCTAGGTTCTTTGGCTAGGCTGTGAATTAAATTGACATAAAACAGATTAACAGGAGAAATACCATTTTTATTTATGAGCGTATGCATGAGAATCCCACAAAACATGAGACTTGAAGAAGGGTCAGGTGATTGAAGCTTATATAGCACCTGATCTACAGGAAGAAATCAGAGCTTGAGGCTTCAGGGGGACAGTGGAGACAAGTTATGGGAGTTAGGACAGGAAATGTATGATGCGTCTTATAGACAAAAATCTCTCAAGTAATCGAAGTTGTATCTGACTATCTGGTACAGATAGTTTTACTAATGTAGATTTCCTTTATAGATGTACATTTCTCTTACAAAAGAACAGCTTTTCAGAGCTACTCCTGTGCCTGTGGTTTCTCAGAATAACCAGCTTGAAATAGGCAAAGAAGTATATTTTGGCATGGCATATTCTGGTCTCTAACAGTCAAATTTTGGGTTGGTGTGTACTGACCCTCAAAAACGCTCTAATTATTTTCAAAATTAATGTACCACATCCTAGCCCAGTGTCAGTTGCACCAGCACCACCCTTCCTCCTCTCTCACTCCCTGATATGGGGCCAGGGCAGAGAATCGGCAACAATGTCTGGACGCTGTCACCCTCCTGGGATGTGTGGGTGACTTGGCAAGGGTGGAATCCATACCACTGACACTGTCCTCACAGAGTTATCAAGAAATCTGGACAGAAATATAGTTATAATTAAGCATTCTTCAGGCTGCACTTTGGCCCACTTCCTTGTAACCAAAAGTCACCTAGCACTAGATACTAACAAAGAACACCCTCGTTGTTTTTAAAGATAGGATTTCTGACGTTAGACTCCTAAGGCTTTTGTTTAAGATAGGCTCTCTGACGTCAGAATCCTAAGGCCTTTGTTTAAGAATCGCTTAAGCAGATCCTGGATTGAGTAAAACAGCTGAAGACAACCAGTTTAAAGACCCCCACAGAGGAACAGAATCAGCATGAGGATCAAGTTTCTTCCCCTCCCTGTCCAGTGACTTCACTCTGCACTCTTCAATCAATCAATGATCTCCACACTTCACTCCAAAACCCTTAAAAACCCAACACTTTGGGGAGACAAATGTGAGGTTTCCTCCAGTCTCCTTGTTTCGTGAACCTATGATTAAACAAAGGGCAAACTGCAGCAAATTGGTGACTCAGTGACTAGCTGTGGGTATCGGGCAATGGACCTATTATGGTTATCCCTCGTGTAAGACCACAGATGGGGCATATCATGAGTGCAGGTGTCACTTACAGCCCCCATGCACTCGGCTGAACCCCTGCATTCCCCTCAACCTCAGGGTGAGGTTGTCCTGATTATAAAACCTCCCAACCTCTCCCAGGCAATGACCTCATCGGTAAGGAGGTGGACTCTGTAGTTGGCCAGACTTCAAATCCTGGCTCCACCGTGGACCAGCTCTGTAACTCTAGACACAGTTTTTTGCCTCCCTGTGCCTCAGTTTTGTCATCTGTAAAACAGGGATAACACTAGCACCCATGTTACAGTGGTAGTAACAAGTAGAGCGGTGGTGAGTTTTAGCCAGCAACTGCATATAAAGTCCTTGGCTCAGTACCTAGGGATATGAAAAACCTTTCATAAATGTCAGTTATTAATGTGATTATCGGGGTCCCTAATTTCGCCCCATCCCTTACCCAGGTAGGCAGATTCCCAGGCACGTGGGGCAGATGCCACCATGGTGTGCACTCACACCTGCAATTTTGCCTCCTTCGGCTGCTGGGGGAGGCCTCTCATTCCCAGATCTTTCTTCTGACTCCACAATGGCTCTGTCAGGTTTGGACCAAAGCTATTCTCATCTCATAGAGGAGAGGCCCAGAGAGGGTACGTCCCTCCCTCCAGAGCCAAGTGGCAGTCTGTGACAGAAGTGGGACTGGGACCCTGGCCTCCTGACTCCATGTCTGGTGCTCTTTCTGTCCCCCACTTAGAGTATGAAGGACACGGGAGGGGGGCTGGCAGAGGAAGGGTCAGGGACCACTTCCCCAAATCCAGCTCCAGTGGAGGCCAGAAAAGGCTCTGACACTTCCAGTGCACAGCCTCCACTTCTCCTACCTGGCTGCCAGGAGGCCTCCGACGGAGAGGTGAAAAATGAGTCTCTAAATGTATTATGACTTGTGAGGTTGTCTTGATAATTAAGTTTTATTAAAACGAACACCAAGAAATTTCCTGACACGGCCTGCCTGGTGGAGCTCATCAGAAGCTGATAAATGAGTAGGTTCTGGGGAAAGGGGGGATGTAGAGGGGAATGTAGGGACAGAGAGAGAGCCCTGGGGCGGAGGCAGAAGGAGGAAGCTGGGGAAGCTCAGGAGCCCTGAGTGGCCAGTCCTGCAGCTAGCTAGCTGCATCCCTGCTTTGCTCTGAGTCACTGCCGAGGCTACCCATGGCCTTGCAGTGTGGCATGAGCCCCTCGGAAGAGACTTCAGGTCCCAGCAAGGTCACTGCTAACCATGGCTGCTCATTGTTCTGGGCCTCCTCCCTCCCTGAACTGTAAAATGGGTATCAGTGCAGAGACTACTCTCACCCTCAAGGGAAATGGGTGACCACCCTTTTGGGATATTCGGTCATCTCATCTGCTGACATTGACTAAGACACTCACCAAACTAACAGAGGTTTCTTCTGGATGAGACTGGGGACTGGAGAGGGGGTGATTTAGAGCAATTATTTGGATTTTCTTCAATAAGCATCAACTGCTTTTGTACAGGAAACAAATGAACACTTGTGGCCCACCTGCACTCTAGAGCGCCCAACCGAGGGTCAGTTAAAGGTGGAGGTTGCAGGTCTATTGAGAAAGGCTCTGCCTTGGGGGAGCCCACAGTGTCTAGGGAACAGGGAGCATTGGGCAATTCGTTATAGGGGTGTTGATTCTGTTACACCCATGTGCAGAGGGCTGTGGCAGGGGTGCGTCCAGAGTGTCTGGAGAGGGGCAGGGAGAGGAACCCTCTCCTGAGCAAGAGGACATCTGAGCTGAGATTTGGGGTGTGTGTGTGTGTGTGTGTGTGTGTGTGTGTGTGTGTGTGTGTGTGTGTCTTAAAACAATATTAGAATCATGGAGGATTTGAACCATGTGAGGATTTGTTACATAGGTATGTGGCACATAGGTGAGGTTTGGGCTTCTGATGAGCTCACTTCCTCTCCCCAGTGGTGAACGTGATACTCAATGGGTGGTTTTGCATCCCTTACTCCCCTCCCTCCATTAGCAGTGCCCAGTGTCTGTTGTTCCCATCCTTGTGCCATGTGTGCCCAGTGTTTAGTGTCAACTTATGAGTGAGAACATGTGATATTCAGTTTTCTGTTTCTGTGATAATGCACTTAGAATGATGGCCTCCTGCTGCAAAGGCCATGATTTCGTTCTTTTTTTTTTTTTTTTGAGTTGGAGTCTCACTCTGTCGCCCAGACTGGAGTGTAGTGGCCGCTCCCGGCCACCGCAGCCTCGACCTGCTGGGCTCTAGTGATCCTTCGCCTCAGCCTTCCAAGTAGCCAGAATTATAGGCATGCACTACCACACCCGGCTGATTTTTTGATTTATTGTAGAGATGAGGTCTCGCTCAGACAATCCACTCACCTCAGCCTCCCAAAGTCGCGGGATTACAGGCTGAGCCACCGAGCCCGGCTGATTTCGTTCTTTTTTATGGCTGGGAAGTATTCTATAGTGTATCTGTACCACATTTTCTTTATTCAATTCACCATTGGTGGACACCTAGGATGGTTCCATGTTTTTACCATTGTGAAAAGTAACATATGCGTGCAGGTGTCTTTTTAGTAGAATGATTGATGTCCTTTGAGTTGACATTTGAAGAAGAGTTGGACTATCTAGTAGAAGAAAGGAGGAAAGGAAAAAGTGGAGGCAGGATGGGTCCAAGTGGAAGCCCAGAGGCATGAATAGCCACTGGAAATTCAAAGACTCGCAGTTGGATCTGTCCAGATGGGTAGCATCTCAGATCAGTTCTTCCCTTTGCACGAAAGGATATCAGTTCTGCCATCTGCTTGGCTGATAACTCTGCCCTCAATCAATAGCCCAGAATAATGGTGTTTGGGACCTCACCAGAAAATACAGTCTTGAACGTCTATTATCCCCATCTCTTATTCAAAAAGAAAGAAAGGAAGAAAATCTCTAGTGGAGGGAATTGTTATTTGTGGGGGATTGAGTGAAGGATATTCATTTGACAGGAAATAGGTTTTATCCTTGAATCAAGTCAGGTCATCAGAAAACTTGTACCCAAGGAAAAGGAGATCAATGCAACAGAATGGAAGGGTCAGAAATAGATCCCGAATTCAGGGGAGATAAAGGTGGCTTTGCAATGCACAGTGAAAAGATGGCTGCCAGGGGGCACTATCAGGAGGAAAGCTGACGAGCCACTTGGAATAAAACAAAACTAGAGCCTCATACCTCAAGTCCAACCATGACTGGTAAAACACAATGTAAAAAATGAGATGATAAAATAGAAGAAGAAAACTTAGATAATGTTTTCAAAATATTGGAGTAGGAGGAAACCATTCTAAAAATACCGATCTTGCTGGGTACAGTGGCTTCATGCTTGTAATCCCAGCACTTTGGGAGATACAGGCAAGAGGATTGCCTGAGCCCCAGGGTTTGAGACCAGCCTGGGCAACTTGGTGAGACCTTGTTTCTACAAAAATAAAAAATTAGCCAGGCATGGTGGTGGGCGCCTGAAATCTCAGCTACTTGGAAGGCTGAGGGGGAAGGATCGCCTGAACCCAGCAGGTGGTGGCCATGATCATACCACTACACTCCAGCCTGAGCTTTGAGTAAGACTCTGACTCAAAAACAAACCAAGGCAGTCCTTTGGGCTGTCCGGTAGTCGATGCTGTGAAACAGTTGTCTAGGCTTCTCAGGAACTTAAAGGAGGCTTCTGGGCTGGAGATACACCAAGGAGTGAGTCACATGCATTGAGGTAGTTCACTTAGTCATCTGCATTTAAGGACTGAGTTTTCAGGTACTTGTAAATCTGGATGGGAGGGGAAATGAAAGTAGAAGATGGCGATGGAGCAGGAGAAGGCAGGAAGTACACAGGAGGGGGAATCAGAAACAGAACAAAGAGTCTAAAAGCCAGAGATCGAGAAAAATGAGAACCGGGAGATCTCTGTTGGCCTGGTGATATGGAGGTCATTAGTGCCCTCAGGAAATGCTGTTTTGTGTATGAAGGGGGTTTGTGGGGTGGATGGGGAAGAGAAAGTGGAGGACTTGCAGCTCTTAAGAGGAGTTTGGTCATGTCCAGAGGGGAGGAATGAGGCTACACCCGCAGGGGATGAAGTGGGGAAGGAGGGATTTTAATCCTTATAAGTGACATGAACATGTTGCTAAGATATATTGTTAAGCAATAAAGCAATACAGAATCTTAGATGCAAAATAAACTTCTTTGTGTAAAAATGGGGTGGGGGCAGTTAGGGATACATGAGTATGCAAAGAAAATTTCTGGAAGGAAACACAAGAAATTTGTAATGACGGTAGTTACTACTGGGGAATTGGCCAAGGGTTCAGCTTTTTCCTTCTATACTAATTGATTTTTTAAAAATCATAATCACATTTTTTAATAATAAAAACTATTAATTTGATGCCATCAAGAACAGCTCTTGAACACCAAAAATAATGATTAAAGATTTCTTTGGTTTTTAAAATGAACATTCAATTTATTAAAGTTGCAAATTCATACAGAGCCAACTTCTGTAAGCTTTAAAATTCAGCTTACAAATCTTATTACTTATTTATAAGTAGCAAATTTTAACAATCACTTTCAAGGGTACCTTTGAGAAATGTTTAGACCCATTTACAAATGTGTTTAATTAAATTGCACTAAACATTGTAAACTGCATTTATAGACCTAATATATTTGAATTCCTTTTTAAGTACTTCAATTGTCTAACAAACCTTCTCAAATATTTAAATAACTATTATAAATTTAATTCACTAAACTTACAAAGTGGCAAAGCTTTAACTCCTTTGTAGTTTCTAGTACTTATTTAAATGCAGTAAGATTTCAACTTAGAATCTGATGTTGAAATCAATTGTTCAATTAAACATTTTACATTAGAATGAAAAAGTTAATCTATGACTCTAAAAGGCCATATTAAAAAAATATTACAAATGCATAAATGTAGCTTATTTCTTTTTTTTTTTTGAGTTGGAGTCTCACTCTGTCGCCCAGACTGAATGTCCGGTGATCCTTCCGCCTCAGCCTTCCAAGTAGCTGGAACTACAGGTGCGTGCTACCACGCCTGGCTAATTTTTTTTTAATTTATTGTAGCGATGAGGTCTCCCCAAGTTGCCCAGGCGGGTCTCAAACCAGCAGACTCAGGCAATCCACTCACCTCAGCTTCCCAAGGGGCAGGATTACAGGCTGAGCCACCGGGTCTGACACATAGCTTATTTCAAAGCAGAGATATCTTAATGGAAAGAATATGACTCTCTTCTATATTTCTTCTCTTTTCTTTTTCTTTTTTTTAAGTTGGGGTCTCACTTTGTCACCCAGGCTGGAGTTCTGTGGTGCAATCACTGCTCACTGCAGCCTTGACCTGCAGAGCTCAGGTGATCCTTTTATCTCAGCCTCCTGAGTAGCTGAAACTACAGGTGAGTACCACATACCTGGCTTATTTTGTGTATTTTTTGTAGAGAAAAGGTCTCACTGTATTGCCCACACTGGTCTTGAACTTCTAGCCTCAAGCAATCCTCTCACCTCGGCCTCCCAAAGTACTGGGATTATAGTCATAAGCCACTGCACCTGGCCCCTTTTCTACATTTCTATACTTTGTTATAAATCTTCCATGGGTTAAAAGATGCTCACCTATGATCCTGCCAGTTTCATCTCCCTCAGTCTGAGAACCTGGACCATGGGTGAAATCTCACTCTGCTTCCTGCCAGCACCCCCTACCTACTCCCTACACCTGCACCTGCCTCTCCTTCCTTCCTGTTACAGTACAGGAGTCATTGTTCCTCCCAGCTCGGGTCAAAACCTCCACCTTTTTTTTTGTTGGGGTCCTCCTGCTTTCTTAAGTACCTAATAGCCATCATTCTTTTCTCTCCTATAGATTTAACAATTTCCTCTAGACTTGGATACTTCACATCAGTATTTTAAACATGCTCAGGTCTGTCTCTGAAAGAAAACACACACACATACACACACACACACACACACACACACACACGCACACACACACAGCAAAATTATCAACTTTGACTCCTGCATCTTAGAAGCCGCCATCCTCTCTCTCTAGCTCACAGTCAGCTACTGTAAGAAATGTTCTACATGGGTATCTTCATTTCTTCATCTTTGCCCATCTGTCAGCATGTTCCAGTCTGGCTCTCCTTGTCATTCCACCAAAACTTCTCTTGCTAAGGTCGTCGATGACATCTATATCATCACACCCAATGGCCATCGTTCAGTCTTGGTTTTACTCCATTTCTTAGTAACATCAGACTCAGGACTTTATTTGAAACGCACTACCTTGCCTTCCATGAGATCATCCTCGTCTGATTCTCCCTCATCCTTCCTGGCTATTCCTACTGCTCTAGACCAAATGCTTGTGTCACCCCAAAATGTATATATTGAAATCCTAACCCCCAAGGTGATGGTACTAGGAGGTGGGGTCTGGGGTAGGTGATTAGGTCATCAGGGTGCAACCTTCATGAATGAGATTAGTGTCCTCATATATGTGGTCCCAGAGAGCTTCCTTGCATCTTCCATCATGTGAGGGCGCAGGTAGGAGGTGCTATCTATGAACCAGGACGTGCACTCTCACCTGCACCTTGATCTTGGACTTCCCAGACTCCAGAACAGTAAGAAATACATTTCCGTCATTTATAAACCACCCAGTTTATGGCACTGTATTATAGAAGCCTGCATGGGACCAGGCACAGTGGCTCAAGCCTGTAATCCCAGCACTTTGGGAGGCTGAGGTGAGAGGATTGCCAGAGCCCATGGATTTGTGACCAGCCTGGGCAACTTGGTGAGACCTTATCTCTACAATTAATCAAAAAATTAGCTGGGCATTGTGGCACGTGCCTATAGTTCCAGCTACTTGGAAGGCTGAGGTGGAAAGGTTACCTGAGCCCAGCGGGTTGACACTGGGGTGGCCATGAGTGTGCCACTGCACTCCAGACTGGGCAACAGCGGGAGACTCCAACTCAAAAAAAAAAAAAAAAGAGAGAAGAAGAAGCCTGCATGGGCTAAGACACCTCTGTTTCAAAAGACTATCTTTAAGCCTCAGCTTGAGATCATTTTCTCTTTTTACCCTCTACTTTTTCCCTGGAAATTCCATCCATTGTTTTGATTTTAATCACCAGCTCTTTGCAGATGATGCCTAGGTTTATATCTTTATCCCAGACCTTTCCTCTAAGCTCCAAGCCTGCATATCTACCATCTAACTGGATACACTCACTTGGATCTAAACTCCAGCTTGAACTCATGCCCTCTCCTGCCAGCCACCTCCTCCTCTTGGGTGTCCTTTCCCAGTGAATGGCATCACCATCCATCCTGTTATGATGGTCATATTTGGGTGTCATTCTTGACACTACCTTCTCTCTTTCCACTCCATGCCTCATCTGTCTCCAGTTTCTGTTCATTTTCACTCAAACTCCTCCCCCACCCCTACTTGTCTTCATCTCAATTTGAACCTCTCCGGTCCCAGATACTATTATTTCCTTACTGGAGCATGGCAGTCATCTCCTCCTTGGTCTCTCACATCTGCCCTATGGCACCCACAACTACACCTGGCCTCCAAGCTACACTTCCTAAGAGGCAAGGCTGATCACTCTACCCATTCCTTCCGAGACTCCTCCATGGTTTTATATGACTTTTAGGATAAAATCTAAATTAATGATGTGGCCTTTCTGATCCTCCCTTGACTGATCACTGACTGCTTCCTCCTGCTCCATATGGTCCAGGCATAGGTCTTCTTTTAGTCCTGGAATGGGTCAGTTTTCTCCCTCTTGGGACTTGGCACATGCTCTAAAAAGTTATCCTGAACCTCCTTCCCTCCCCAACACCTGATTGACTAGTAAATTCCTACTCATCTCTCAGATCCCAATTCAGGAAGCCTTCTCTGCCTTCCTGGTCCAGATGAGATTCAGAACAACATCTGCATTTCTACTTACGTGTGTGTGTGTGTGTGTGTGTGTGTGTGTGTGTGATCAAATCTGTCTCCCCCCGTAAACTGTAAGTCCCTTGAGGTTAGAAACCATATATTTCTTGTTTCTTCAGTATCCCTAAAACCTAGCATAGTGCTTAATAAGTATTTATTGTTGTTTTCGAGTCAGGATCTTTTCTGTTGCCCAGGCTAGAGTGCAATGGCATGATCATGACTCATTTCTGCTTGGACTTCCTGGGTCCAGGCAACCCTTCCACCTCAGCTTCCCAAGTAGCTGAGACTACAGGTGCATGCCCCCATGCCCAGCTACTTTTTAAATTTTTCTGTAGAGATGAGGTCTCGCTATGTTGCCCAGGATGGTCTAGAACTCCTGCACTCAAGCAATCCTCCTGACTCAGCCTCCCAAAGTGCTAGAATTGCAGGTATGAGCCACCACATCTGGCCAATAGATGTTGAATGGAAAATGCTGTGAAAGCCATACCCCTCATATCCTGTGATTCCCTTGGATGAATAAATTTCTTTGAGAAATAATATGTTGGAAAAGCTTAGTTTCCTCTGAAGAAGTGATGGGTGAAAAATGGAGGAAGGAGGGGAAAGAAGAATAACTAGGGTGGGGTTATAACCTCCATTCAAGGGCAGGCTGGGGTTTTCCTTCAGGAGTTTGCAGAATCATATTCCCATCCTAATGAGGAGTAATAGATGTGTTTTTGGATCTATAGTGAGGGTTTGTTGTGCAGAAAAATGTCATCTTCCCCACAAGCTGTTGCATGTTGGCTCAGTGGTTCTAGGTGACTGTTTCTTTCTCCACTGCCCAGCTTTTTCCAGTGCTTGTGTTTCACAAGGGTCCCTCACGTGGCTTGGAAGTTTAAAATCTGCAGGACAGATCACCAGAACAGGTGAAGTATGTGTACAGAGTACTTGTGGTACACAAGTGTGTCAGAAGTGACACATATGGGAGTCTAGGGTCTTATCTCCTAACCATCTGAGCACCCACATCCAAGCCAGTAGGACACAAACCAGAAGACAGACTGTTTACTGAGTGGACACTTCCAGAAACGTGAAGAAGGCATGACACATCTTTTAGGTCACTGAATGAGGTCCTTGTAGGGAGGCAGGGGTGGGATAGAGCCTTGTCATTGCCCCTTTGGGGGTTAGAATTCCACAACTTCCAAGGTTCTTAGGTTGTGTGTCCACAGGTCCTGTGTTGAAGAAGCTCAGGAGGGTATGGGCAGTGGCTAAGAGCATGCAATGGTTTTGAACTCAGAGAACACCCAAATGGGTACCCACATTTGTGGCTTCCCAGCTCCCTGACCTCAGACAGCTCCTCACAGCTATTTGAACCTGGGTTCTGCAGCTGGAACACCAGGATTATGATTCTATCAGATTGCACTGTTGTGAGGTTTTTGAGAGGACAAATACACCACCCTCAGCTCAATGTTCTCCTTGCTGTTGTTTTGTAGCAAGGTTTGAAATCAAGAAGTGTGAAATGGGCTTATTCTTTATCAAGATTGTTTTAGCTGTTTGGGGTCCCTTGCAATCCATATGATTCTAGCAGTGGCTTTTCTATTTCTGCAGGAAAAAAAAAGCCATGGGATTTTTATAGGAATTGCACTAATTCTGTAAATCATGTAAGAGTGTAAATTATGGCAAAAAAAAAAATGCCTTGAGATTTTAATAGAGATTGCATTGTAAATTAATTTATAAATCACTTTATTATAAGTATCTCCATTTTAACAATATAGGTCTTCTGATCATGAATATGGGATACTTTGCATTTATTTAGGTCTTTAACCTCTTTCAATGATATTTTGTCATTTTTTTAGAGTATAAGTTTTATACATCTGTTAACTTTATTCATAAGAATTTTATTTTTGGATGCAATTGTAAATGGGATTTTTAAAAATTCAATTACTTCTATACAGGAATCTTAATTTCATATCCTATATATTAATTATTTTATCCTGTAAACTTGTGTATCTTGTTTATTAGTTCTGATAATTATAAGATGTGTTTAAGATTGTCTGTGCAAAAAGATATGGTTTTCCTTCTTTCTTTCCAATTTGAATGAATTTTATTTCAAGTTCTTGCCTGATTGCCCTGGCTCGAACCTTCAGTATAACAGCTATAATGTCTCATAGAAGTGCTGAGTGGACATCCTTGTCTTGTTCCTGATGTTAGGGGGAAACATTCAAGTGTTTACAATTATTTATGATATCTGTGGACTTTTGGTAGATGCCCTTTGCCAGATTGAGAAAGTTCCCTTCTATTTCTAATTTGCTGAGTGTTTTTATTGTACAAGCATGTTGGATTTTGTCAAATGGTTTTTCTTTGTCTACCAAGATGATCAGATGCCTCTTACCCTATTTTTTAATTAAACAGTGTATTGCATTAATTAATTTTCCAATATTATACCAACTTTGCATTCCTGGAATAAATCTTACTTAGGTCATGGGGTTAATCTTTTAAATAAACTGTTGGATTCAATTTGATAGTATTTTGTTGAGCATTTTTATGTCTATATTCATAAGCAATACTGGTCTGTAGTTTTCTTTTCAGGTAATGATTTTGGTATCAGGATAATACTGGCATCAATAAGTGAGTTGGAAAGTTGCCTCTCTTCTATTTTTTTAGAAGAGTCTGTGAAGAACATTCTTTAGATGTTTTGTAGAATTCTTCAGTGAAGCCATCTGGGCTTGGTCTGTTCCTTGTGGGAGGTTCTAAAATGACAAAGTCAATCTCTTTTTTAAATGTTTACTTAGATTTTTCTATTTCTTCTTGAGTCAGTTTTCGTAGTTTGTGTCTTTCTAAGAATTTGTCCATTTCATTTGTCATGTAATTTGCTGGCATACAGTTGTTCGTTCCTTAATACTTTTTATGTCTATACATGTGGTAGTAATGTTCTCTCATTCATCATTGTGGTGATTTAAATAGTATTTTTTTTCTTGTTCAGTCTAGCTAAAAGTTTGTCAAATTTTGTTCATCTTTTGAAAGAATCACCTATTGCATTCATCGATTTTTCCCCCTGTTTTTTTATTCTCAATTTCATTGATTTCCACTCTAATCTTTACTGTTTTCTTCCTTCTGCTTGATTTGGATTTAGTTTGTTCTTATTTTCACCCAGTACCTCAAGGTGGAAGGGTAATCTTTTTTTTTTTCTTTTTTTTTGAGTTCAAGTCTCACTCTGTCACCCAGACTGGAGTGCAGTGGCCGCAGCCTCGACCTGCTGGGCTCTGGCGATCCTTCCGCCTCAGCCTTCCAGTAGCTGGAACTACAGGCGCGTGCTGCCATGCCCGGCTAATTTTTTTGATTTATTGTAGAGATGAGGCCTCGCCAAGTTGCCCAGGCGGGTCTCGAACCTGCGGGCTCAGGCAATCCACTCACCTCAGCCTCCCAAAGCACGGGATTACAGGCTGAGCCACCGAGCCTGGCTGGCTAATCTATTAATATGAGAGCTTTCTTAGTTAATATAGGTACTTACAGCTATAAATTTCCCCCTAAGCTTTGCTTTAGCTACATTATATATGTTTTTATATGTTGTGTATTCATTTCATTCATCTCAAAGTATTTTCCTTCTGTTGTGATTTCTTCTTGACTAATTGGTTATTTATGGGTATACTGTTTAATTTCCAAATTTATGAATTTCCCAAAGTCTTCCTAATTTTATTATTGTGGCCAAGGAATATATTATGTATAATTTCAATCCTCAAGTTATGGAGGCTTGTTTTATGACCTAACATATGGTGTATTCTGCAGAATGCTTGATGTAGGCTTGAGAAGAATATGAATGCTGCTATTGTTGGGTGGATTATTCTTTAAGTGTCTGTTAGGTCTAGTTTGTTTATAGTGTTGTTAAAAGATTCTGTTTTCTTATTGATTTTGTGTCTAGTAGTTCTATTCATGATTGAAACTGGAATATTGAAGTTTTTCACTATTACTGAACTGTCTATTCCTCCAATCTTGTCATTTTTTGGTTTTATGTATTTTGAGATTCTATTGCTAGGAAGATTTATGTTTATAATTGTCATATCTTCTGAGTATTTTGACACTTTTATTATTATAAGATGTCCCATTTTATCTGTAGGAACATTTTTGTTTTAAAGTCTACTTTTTCTATTAGTATAGTCACTCCAACTTTCTTTTTTTTTTAAGAATAAAATTTCAACCATGCTCAGTGGCTCAGCCTATAATCACAGCACTTTGGGAGACCGGGGTGAGTGGATTGCCTGAGTCTTGCAGGTTTGAGATCAGCCTGGGTAACTTGGCGAGACCTCATCTCTAAAGTAAATAAATTTAGCCGGGCGTGGTAGCACACACCTGTAGTTCCAGTCACTTGGACGGCTGAGGCAGAAGGATCGCCATAGCCCAGCAGGTTGACTCTGGAGTGGCCGTGAACGTGCCACTGCACTCCAGCCTGGGTGACAGTGAGACTCCAACTCAAAAAAAAAAAAATTCTTTTTCCTTCATTGGCGTTTGTAGTGAGAGTAAAAGTAATATAAATATCAAAGAAACACACAGACTAGATAATCTATAAAAATAACTGGTTCTTTATGTTTACAGAGAAGTCTGTCACATGGATTCCAGAATTATATAGCTTAAAGAATTCTAAATATATCAAAACACTCACAACTCTGAAACATTTCCAACTGCCTACTCATTTTTCTTAGAAATTTACAGGCAAGATTTCATAATTTTACCAGGTAAAGTTCAGAAGTCAGTATCTTTCCAGGATGGTCATCAAGGAGTTTTCTAAACTTCTAACCTAAATTTTATTTCTAGTTTATGTAAGGCTGAGTATGAAAAACAGGTCACATGGGCATCAGGTATTTCCTGACTCATTAGCAATGGTCTCTGATAGTATTCAAAAGCTTTAGGTCAAAACTAATTTATTAGAATTTGCTTTAGGTTTAGGCATAATTCTCTATTCGTTTGCTACATTTAACATCCATCTCCTTTTTTCAGATTTCTCACTGTAACTTGGAAGTAGCTGCTTGTGAGTGTATAAAAATTTCATTTGTTCATTTATTTCTTTCTCCAGCCTTCTCTGGACTAGCTATACTCAATTCCTTGTGCCAACCATGAAAACAAATGTATGTCTTTCAGGAACTTAAAGAAATTCGGATGTGGTGAAAGAGAAATGAACTTCTAGAACTGTAGAATGTTTCCATGTTTCCACAAAGCATGGATTGGAGATTGTTTTTTGGTCAATGTATTGAATTCTGGAGTTAGTCAACCTTTCTGAGCAGCTGTATTAGTATTCCAAGCCATGTAACAAATAATACATCTATATGTCACAGTGTCTGTAGTCAGAAGTATGGACATAGTTTGTGCCCTAGGTCTCACAAAACAATCAAGATTTTGGCTGGTCTGTATTTTATTCAGTAGGTTCAACTTGGGGAGAATCTGGTTCCAAGCTAGCTCATAATGTTGGCAGAATTCATTTCCTGTGGCTATAGAACTAAAGACTTCTGTTTCTTGCTGGCTATTGGTTGGATGCCACTCTCAGCATCTAGTGGGTGCCCATAGCTTCTTGCCATGTGGACTTCTTTGCTGTGGCTGCAGACTTTATCAAGTCATCAAGGAGAATCCCTGGAATGAATCTTCGAGCATAACAAAGTTATATAATGTTATGGAATCACAGGAGTGCCATTCTATCACCTTTGTCATATTTTACTGGTTAGAAGCAAGTCACAGATTGCATCTATGTTTAACTGGAGAGTTATATATACAGACATGAATACCAGAAAGCAGGGCTTCTTGGCATTTAGTTTATGGTGTGCCTAAACTAACTCCTTGTTGTAGTGCTCTTCAAAAAATATGGGGGGGGGGTTACCCAAAAAAACCCTTATTTTTTTGTAAAAAATTTCGTATTTATTCTTGCATGTTTAAACTTCAGTCACCTTCAAAGTATTCTCCATTTGAGGCAATAAACCTATCAAAATGTTTTTTCCACTGGTCAAAACAGTTTTTGAACTTGTCAATTTTGATGTCTCTTAGTGCTTCTGCCATTTTTTGTTTCACCTCTTCCACATCAGCAAAAGGTTTCCCTTTGAGAATTTTTTTCATCCGGGGGAGTTAAAAAAAAAGTCACTCGGGGTGAGATTGGGTGAATAGGAAGGATGGGGCATTGGGGTCATACTGCTTTTAGTCAAAAGCCACTTAACGCTCAGTGTGGTGTGGGCAGGTGCGCTTATACATCACCGATCGTGCAACAGGCAAATGCATTGAGAGACTCTCCAAAAAAATATTCTGTGAAGCCAAACTCAGCCTCTCACAACAATGCTGGCTGGTACACTGATGCCAATAGGTTCCTAGATCACTCACCTAGCCAGGAAAGCCTGTACTCCATGCCAAGAAATAATTCCGTTTTGGGGGGAAGCCCTCCCTAATATGCCCCAAAGTTACTTTTACATCTCCTAAAAAGCAAACAAGAAGCAGCACTATGGTATCTTTGCAAAACAGTACCTGGACATATACCTGTTGTCTGTGGTGGCATGGTGGCTGCGACATCTACAGACTGCCTCTCCCCATCCTTCAGCACCAACATTGGAAGATGCAACAAAGACCATTACAATGAAACAGAGGCCACTTCCCTTAATAGGTCAACTTGCCCTTAAAGTTAAATTGAGAAACTAAGCGACTGGGTGATATCCTTTTAATGGCTGCTGAGTATAAATGCGTTTTGAGAGCAAATGTTCCTCCAGAAAAGATCATTTCTAATGTTCTTTCAAATTGTCAATTTGGAGGGTGAAGGGGAATGTGATTAGAAGACCAAGATAACAAAGAATTTTAGACTAGCAAGAATGTTGACTGCACGGGCGTATAATTTAAACTGCCAAAGTGCTGGTGCATTTTTGATACAAAATATACTTAATCAGTAGTAATCCTGTTCCTCGAGAAGGCTCCTAATTTGTTTTATTGCCTTTTTAGATTTGTCCCCTTTCATTTTCTAAAATATAATCATAGTTCAGTGACTCCATCTGTGACTGATACGGCGATGAATTCTGGGTGGTAATGATGTACAGCGAGTGAATAACAATTCTTTAATCGCGCTGTTTCCTCTATTGTCGCCTCATTTGAATTCCTGGTTTTCAGAAAATTCAATTATATTTGCAATTTCATCAAGAAGTTACTCAGATAAATAACTGACAGAGTAACATTGGGCTTATTCGTCAGGAACAAAGCTGGAGGCTCAAGGAGGGGGTGGGGAGGGACGAAGCGATAAAAGACAGATCTGATAACAAGTATCATAAAGAGGTGTGACTTTCCCGAGAAGTTAAAGAGAAGAGTGACAATTTTACAGCCACAGATGTCAGCTGGGCCTGTGGATGGGAAGTGACAGAAGCCTCTAAATGAAATTTCCTCATCGATCAGGTTGGCTTAACATCCCTCGCTGGAGCCGTCACAGGCTTTTGCAGACATTTGCAAGGCAGAAATTTACGATAGGAGACTGGAGGTGTCCATTGCCACCCTCATCCCCTGAGTTTCCTATTGGATTTCTGTGGCCACACACACCAGGCACTTTCTGGTTGCTGTAGAAAAGCCTTACTTCGACTTTAGTCTTGCCAGTAAAGATTCTCTAAGTGTTTGAAGAAGATTAATCATCTTCCACAACTAACATCTGTTGGCATTCTGACTCATCGGGGGGATGGTCCATTACCCAGCCACTGTCAGAGGAGGTCCAATCACTATGCCACGTGTCTCTTATCCACACTCCAAGCCTGAATCTGTTCTGTTCTCAGTCCCGGGTGCCACCGACCTGTTGTCCTTCCAGATCGTTCCATGGAAAGCAGGACAGAGGAATATAGCTGGAGTTACAGTTGTGTCTGTGGGACTGGAGTGAAATCACCAGGCATTTTTGAGGATGGCCTTGCAGAGAGTTCCCAGTCCATGACAACAGCCACCAGCTCAGGCCTTGGCAGGGCAGCTCCTGGGACAGCCAATGTCTTGTCTGCTCCATACTCCTCTGGAAGCAGATGTGATCATTCAATTATAACATTCTTTTCTCAAGGAATGTTAGCTGATGTCCTTCCAGATGAGACATACCCATTTGCAAACACCCATGGCAACAAATCTTCTATCCTCCCTCTGTGCATGTGCGTGTGCAGGCATACACACACACACACACACACACACACACACACACACAATAAAGGAGAAGTTGAGGCAAGTCTCCAGAAAGCATCTAGTGTATTCAAAGTTGTCTTAGCAGGTGCTCCCTATCAGAAATACACTTCTCACCATTAGTTAGTTTGCATAAACTTTTTAATGAAGGCAAGTATTTTTGACTGAGCATGGTGGCTCGTGTCTTTAATCTCAGCACTTTGGGAGGCTAAGGTGGAAGGATTGCTTGAGCCCAGGAGTTTGAGACCAGCTGGACAACATAATGAGACCTCATCTCTACCAAAAAAAGAAGAAGAGGAAGGAGAAGATAAAGAGGAAAAGGAAAAGGAAGAGGAAGAAGAAGAAGAGGAGGAGGAGGAAGAAGAAAAAGGTAAGTATTTTACAAATTCAGGTTTCCAGGAACTAGGTGGTGTCGATGTCATTTAGCCAAAGACCTCCAGGAACACAGCCGCAGCTGGACACAGGTGGATTTTTTGACTCAGTGCACAATGAGGACATGCACCATAAGAACAGTAGAACCATGAGACACTTCTGAGAGAGGGTGTTAGAAAGGTCTATGGAAGGATCTGGGCTCGTGGTAGGTGACTTAGGGAGGCCCCAGTGGATGCTGTCAGGCAGCAGGAGTAATTCTGTAACTGGGCTTCTTTATAATCCTATCTAGAAGGCAGAAGAAATAGTGCAGGTCTAACACTGTCATTGGCAAACAGGCAGCAGTCACTCCTATTAGCCAGAATGGGGGCTGTTTGGTCATTTTTGTGGTTTGGACAATGTTCATGTTTTTTCTCCATTTGAACATGGTTTTGAAGTGATCTCGATTTTGTCTTGCTCCATTGCCATCAGAATAGCCTTGTCTGATGTCGATGTTCTGTGAAATTGCTCGTGTTCAACAGGATAACATGAGGACCTCACTGTGAGGGCCCAGCCAGCTCCTGTCTGACAGGGCTGCTTGTCTCTTTCTCAATGATAAGCTTCTTCAAGGTCATGAACCCCTTCTTCATCTCCGTGCTCTCGGTATTTGCACACATTCTTCTAAATATGATTAAGCACCACTCTATTGCAAGTGTCAGAGGCTGGGACTGTAGCAAGAAACACGTCAGCCGTGGTTTCCCCCGCTCAAAGTCTCCGGCATTGCAGGGCAGGCCATCACAACAGAGTGTGGCGAGCGTTCATCTTGCCATTCACAAGGGTGTCATCAGTCATCAAAGGGAAGAGATCCCACGTGGCCAGGGGAGACTTCCTGCAAGAGCTGAGCCTGAAACACGAATAGGCCAGAAAAAGAGAACGGGGGCGTGTTTACAGTGAGGGGAACAATTGGGTCAAAGCTCAGATCCTTGGGACCTGAAAGCACAAGACGTTTGGTGGGGCAGAAGTGAGGACAAGGACAGATAGGCAGTCAGGAGCTAGACCGCAAGAGGCCTCGCAAGCCCTTTAGGAAATTCAGAGTGGAGTTTAGCCTCATGCTAGGTCATTGGGAGCCATGGGAGGGTTTTCAGCTCCGGAGTGACCTGATCTGGTTTATGTTTCACATGAGGAGAGACTTACAGAGCGACTGGGCAAAAGGAAGACAGGCATTAGTGCTGAATAGGACATCTGGATCTGTGAGTAGAGACCTCAGGCACTACACAACTGCTTCTAGTTATCCAAGCAGAAGCAACTGCAAGGGGAGGCAGCACCTGAAGGCAGAGTGGGGAGATTGGACCCATTCCTGAGCATCTGGTGCCACTGCTGCTAATACTGTTGTTCCTCAGTGTTAGCATGCATACTTGGTGCTGTTCTAAGCCCCTTATGTGGGTGATTTGGGGTCTCACTCTGTTGCTCAGGCTGGAGTGCAGTGGCATGGTCATGGCTACTACAGCCTCGACCTGCTGGGCTCAGGTGATCCTTCTGCCTCAGCACACTGAACTACAGGCGTGTGCCACCAAAACTGGCTAATTTTTTGGTTTATTGTAGACACCAGGGCTCGCCAAGTTTCCCAGGCTGGTCTCAAATCCCTGGGCTCAGGCAATTCTCTCGCCTCTGTCTCCCAAAGTGTTGGGATTATAGGTGTGAGCCACTGTGTCCAGATGGATGATTTTATCTTCAACATGACCCTATGGAGTAGGTGGGGGTTTTTTTTTTAGCCTGTTTTATAGGTGAGGAAGCATAAGCATAGAGAGGTTAAGCAAGCTACTCAAGATCACCCAGCTACTAGATGGCAGAGCAGGAGTTGAACCCTGAGCAGGCTGTTATCTTCCCTCCAGGTGCCCAACTCTGCCAGGGACTCTGCACACCATGGCTCATCTGGGCCTCACGAAAGGCCACTCCACTAAGGGTATGTGAGCTCAGGGTGGCAATGTTGGGACCCAAAGTGCAGTCTGAGAATAGAGGCTACCTTTCAGGAGTCGAGGGGAAGATCTGGAAGTTCAGCAACTATGTGGAAGCTTTTCTAACTTGGCAAGTATGCCAACTCTGGGTCCAAAGCACTCAGTATGGGGCTTGCTGGTTTTGCATTAAAAGTTTGTGTTTGTTTTGCATGTATGAATGAACAAATGAAGAATGAGCAAACCCATCTGCTACCTGTCTTCTAAAGAGATGGCAATAGGATATTGTGCAGATGAGACAGGAGAGGGCTGGCGTCGCATTTCCGAGGATGCTTTCTCCTGGAGACCCTGGGATTGCCTCCATGAATTCTGCAGCACAGGGAGCATTCACTGCCTTGAGTGAAGCATGAACCAGAGCGCTGCCTCTGCACTTTCCAAGCTGTGCAACCTCAGGAAGGGTCACTTACACTCTCTGAGCTTCAGTATCCTCATCTGTAAGCTGGGAACGATTAGGTTTTATGTTTGTTAAGGCATGTGATATATAATTGCACAATGGATACTGGGTAAGTGACAGTAAGTACCAAAAACTGGTCCTTTTAGAACAATTACAAATCACTGAAAAGTACAGCATTATTTCTCTGTGACCAGAGGGAAAGATGAGTGAGTAAGGGTGGGCACTTTTATTTGTTTGCCTTTTCACTTGTGGCTTTAAGTCTTACCCATTCTTGAAAACTGGTAAAGAAGTGGTGCTGCTTTGGTGATGGTTCCTTTGGGTGGTCAGGGTTCCTCAGGCAGCTGTCTCCATTAAAAAGTCACCATGGCAACCTGCCCACTTGAAGGGTTGCAGCAGGCTCACACTTCTCTCAGGGAGCACGCAGTCACTCCCTTATGTGCCTGTGCCGCTAGGGTTGGGCAGAAGGGAGGGAGATTGGTGATGTGAGGACTTCCACCAGCAGGATCTGAATTGTGGGCATAAGAGGGCATGGGGCCTGGCATACAGGAGGTACACAGAAATGCTGGTGGCAGTGAAATGAGGCACCACAATCCAGGGGGTTTCTAAAACAGGGCAACTGTCCAGAGCCCATGCATTTAAGATGCACCATGCTGTCAGCCAGTGATAGTGGTGGTTACACTGGGGATTGCTCTGGCCTAAGATAATGCCCTTATTCATTTATAAATTCATTCAACAATATTAAAAAGCGAACATTATATTAAACACTACTATACAGTGCTGAAATAGATGCAACTTCTGTCCTCATGTAGCTCACAGAATAGTGGGGGAGACACAGAAACAAACAGCCAAACTTCAGTGGAGCAGATGCTACTAAGAGGAACATGCAATTGTGGGAGCCCAGAATTGGGGTGATCTGGGAGGACTTCTCAGGGAAAGAGCCATCAAGCCTGATACTTGGATGAAAAGGAGGGTAAATGTCTGTATCAGGTGGAAGAAACTACATGCACAAGGCCTCAAGGTGAAAAGGAATATGAATGACTTCAATTGGAAACTCAAGACAACTTGTCTCAGTCAAGTTCTCATTTGCAAACAACAAACACTTAGCCTGACTCATCTAAGGGGAAAGGGGGTTGATTAAGTGACATTTGTTGGCTCTCTGACCCTCTGAGAGACTAAAATCAACTTAGAGGCAATAAGCCAGGAGCAACCCATAAAGTAACACTGCACAAGTGGTCCTGTGAAGATACCCCACCCAGGCTCCTGGCACTGGTGTGGTGGCTTGTGTCCACTGAGGCTGAATTCCCCCGGGAACTAGATGTGGTGTGCCTTTTGGTGCCCCCTTCACAAGTGAAGATCCTGACCCTTCAAGTCATAACTTCCAATTCAAACCTTAGGATAGAAGGATTGGATGGATTGGCCCTGGGTCATTTGTGCTCAACACACCTGCAAGGGAGCCTGGGATGGAGGGAAGAAGATACTTCCTACTGTGTGATGAGAGTAGACTCTGCTTCATAAATAAATCAGAAAGATACCTGAGCATTATTTGAACATCTAGTGCCAGCATGTCAGAAGTCCTGTATATTCGGTCATTTGGGTCAATAAACGCACTCCCCTACTCTTCCCCTCAGTCCAATTTGAGGTAGGCTTATCGCTCTTGCAGTGGGAGTTTTCCCATCTTGGAGCCCAGATGGGAATTCGGCACCGTTTTTGAATTCCTACTCTGAGAGCAAGCATGACACTAGGCTCTGAGGAGTATTCACATGAACTAGAAGACGGAGCTTCACCTGGGCTTCAAGGAGTGCAGCATCAGATGGTAAAGACTGATGTCTGGAGAGTAAAACTACATCTAAATCAAACCATTGGTGAGCACGGAACACCCATTCTGCCTTAGGCGCATAGAGAAAGGGAATCTTAGTTCAGTCAGGAGTGAGTAGGGTTCATGTGTCTACACAGGATCCTAGGGAGAAATGTGAGGGCCCAAGGTTTTTTTAGTCGTGTCTCACTCTGTTGCCCAAGCTGGAGTACAGTGGCATGATCATAGCTCACTGCAGCCTGGACCTCCTAAGTTCAGATGAAACTTCTGCCTCAGCCTCCTGAGTATCTGAGATTATAGGAACGTGCCACCACGCCTAGCTCATTTTTTTTATTTCTTGTGGAGATTGAGGTCTTGCTTTGCTACCCAGGCTGGTCTCGAACTCCTAAACTCAAACAATCCTCCTGTCTCAGCCTCAGTGATGGCATGAGCTCCCGTGCCTGGCCGAGGACCCAGTTAAACCGTTTGGTACCGTGTTGGGCACAAATGCAGATCTGGACACGAGGCAGCCTGCCTCACCTAGAACCAGGGATGGAAGAGGAGTAGGAAAGGTAGGGTGTCAGGGGCTGTATCCCAACTGTGGAGATTTCTTGGCGGCAAGGTCAAGGCTAGTACACAGATCATTCACAGGAAGGATTGAGCTCGGAGAACAGAGAGCGTGTAATTTGCCCAAGTTCATATGGCTTATTGGGGGTGGGGAGGGGATTGAGAGAGCTGGAGAGGGTTTTATTCCTGCTCTCAGGACACTGTCTCTGGAGCCAAACCCAGCCAAGTTGATCAGCAATGAGAGCACACATCCAGGCCTGCAGATCACCCCAGATACACAGTCCTGAGGTCTAAAGGAAACCAGACTCCGGGAAGAAAGTTTGCTTTAAAAGAAAAGAGAATTCTCAGACACTCACAGTACTCTTACAGAATTTAACAAATCACATACCTAACTTTTGTAGGGCTTAGGACAAGAATGCAAATGGAGGCTGTGGTAGACACAATAATGGCTCTCTAAAGATACTAAAGATGTCCAAATCCTCATCCTGGAAACTGTGAACATGTCAGGTTACATGGCAAAGGGGCACGAAGGTTGCAGATGGAATTAGGGTTTCTGATCAGCTGACTTTGAGATGAGGAGATGATCCCAGAGAAGCTGGGTGGGCCCACTGCAATCATATGGGTCCTGGCAAGTAAAATACAGCGGCAGGAGAGAAATGGCGGCTGATTCAGCTCCACACTGCTGATTTTGAAGATAGAGAATGGGGTCACGAGCCAAGGAATGGGGCCATTCTAGAAATTGGGAGAGGCAAGGAAACAGAGTTTCCCCTAAAACTTCCAGAAGGAGGGAGCCTCTAACACCTTGATTCTAGTCCAGTAATATCCATTTTGGACTTCTGAACTCCAGAACTGTAAGATCATAAATTGTGTTGTTTTAAGCCACTATATTTCTGATAGCTTGTTACAGAAACAACAGGAAACTAAAACCAAAGTCCATTTACTATATGTCTACAGAGTTCAAGTTAAAAGTCGAGTCACTTATTACTAAATAGGACATATTCTACATTAATAAGTATATCTTCTTAATCTCTTGTGTTTGCAGATTTTCCCACTGCAGACAGTTCCTCAGCAGGATCAGGCAGTGTAAAGAAAACCTCCATTCCAGTCTGACCCCCTTTCTCTTCTCCCCACTTCCCCCCAACATCTGGAGGGACTTCAGCACATGTATATGGACACTCTACCTGCTGTTCAAGCCCATCCACGGCTCCTGCAAGTAGCTACTTCTCAGGAAGGCAAACCCAGAAAACAGTTCTGTGCAGACTCTGGGAGCAGCCTCAGAGTTATTTGAACAAGGAATTCTGGGGCCTGGTACCAAGGGCATGGGCTAGATAGGAGGGGGTGGGCTTGGCTCAGTGATTCATGCCTATAATCCCAGCACTTTGGGAGGCAGAGGCGAGAGGATTGCCTGAGCCTAGGGATTCTAGACCAGCCTGGGCAACTTGGTGAGACCTTGTCTTTACAATACATGAAAAAAACTAGCTGATCACAGTGGCCTGCACCTGTAGTTCCAGCTACTTGGAAGGCCGAGGCAAAAGGATTGCCTCAACCCAGCAGATCGAGGCTGCAGTAGCCGTGAGCGAGCCAGTGCACTCCAGCCTGGGCAACAGAGTGAGACTCCAACTCCAAAAAAAAAAAGCAGCAGGGAGTGGGTTATTGGCCCTTTCAATCTCCTCATCCTGTGGGGAGGGGCTCAGCTAATAGTGGGTCAGAGGGTATCATCTAGAGCAGGGGTCCCAAGGCAGGCAGCCCTCTTTTCCAGACCCGAGGTGGTTCTGACCACCACCCAGGGAAAGTTGAGTGCAAGGTGATGGGTAGCTGGGCTTTGTTGTCACATAAAATACCTCACTTTTCCCCTAAACAACTCTTTGCTGATAGGGTAATCCTCACTGAAACAAAGCTTGCTCTTGCATATTAGATGAAAAACCTATAGTTCAAATTCATGGTGAGGGCTTGGAAACCAAATGGATCATGGGAAAGAGGAACTTCAGAAGTCAAGGTCCAGACCAGTCTATAGAAGTAGGAAGAAAACAGGATTGGCCTCAACTTTTCACTATTAAAGAGGTAGCCATGTAAAACAGTGAAACTTCTGTGGAAGTATTCATGAATAGTTCAAATGGCTAGTTCTCAGGGGTCTGTAGAAAGAATTCCTACACACAAAGACACAAAATTCTACATCTGTGGAGCCCTGCCTCATCAGAAAACCTGCTCTAATAGATTGAGTCCCTGCCTTTACCCATGCCCTTTTCTGAGTTCTCCTGTTGTGAAATACATCTAAGATGACACTATCACTCCATACATGCCCCTATCCCACAGTGCCACAAAGATCTCCAACTTAGAATATGTTGAGGATGTCACATGACTGAGTGGGGTGCTGTCCTCTTCAGATTGTCTTGGCAGAAGTGGGAAATTCCTGAGTGCAGTGACCAAGTATCCTGAGAGTTCCATGTGGTCCTCACAGCCCCAGGCAGCATCGGGCAGCATAGGGCTAGATGGCTTGTTCTTGGAGACCCTCATCTTGCACAGTGAGGTCCTGTCTCTTCTTAACCCAATGCAGTGACCCAGGGTCAGGCTGGCTCCTGGAAGGTCCAGTCCAGAACTCTTTGCAGATGAGAAAATCATAGTTCAGAGAGGGTGAGGGATTTGACCAAAGTCACCTAATTAGTGCCACTGTTTCTAGGAACAAGACCAGAATCCCTGCCAGGGCCCTTGGGCCTCTGAGGCTCTGGCCCTCATGACCTCTCCAGTTTTATAAAGGCTCCCTGCTACATGGCCTCCTTTCTGGTCCCTGAAAGGACTCTGCTTATTCAGCCCTTGGGGTCCTGGCAATGCTGCCTCCCCTGCAGGACACTGCCAGAGAGAAAAAGGGACTGACTCAGAGTCTCTTAGCTCCTAAGTGTCCAAGTCAGGATTTGATTCCAGCATCTGATATCTTAAACACTGAAGCACACTGAACATGCCGGCAGGTGGCTGTGCTTAACAGAGGTTTGGGTATGGACAAAAACTGAGAAAGGCCTCAGCTCCAGCACTGAGCAGTCGCCTCCTTTTACTAGATAGAGGAGCAGCTGTGCTTATTGTAGTAAACAGTAGTCAGCATTTGTTCATTCATTGAGATCTTATTTTCTTCCAAGCACTAAGCCCTGTGATGGTGTCAGGATACAACCCTAAGGCAGATTCAAAGTGGGCTCCAGGGTTACAGGTGCCTCTGACCTCCAAGCTTTCTCAGTCTCCCATTTGAGTCCCTAGCTCGGAGAGAAACACCACGGACCACCTGCTACACAGAGGCACAGAGCATGCGCACAGAGGCAAGCCTGTGCGCGTGCGCTCATGACACTGAGGCTCACCCGCAGGCCAGCCCCTCCCTGGCTTGAGGCTGCACACATGCTCCAGGGTGTCTCTCCCCTCAGGGGGCTTCTCTGTTCCATGTCCCCTGGAGCTAGTCCTGTTATCTGAACCACAAGGCTTGCTGCACACATCGTGTTCTCTCTGCTTCCTGCCAGTCAGATTTGAGACAGATCTATGTGTCACTGTGCACACAGGGGTACAAAGGGGCTTCCAGATCCGATCCCACTCCTGCCAGTGCGAAAGCCCTGCTGGCCTAGGATGGCACCTGGAACACCATCAACACGAGCTGAAAACAGAGTTTAATTACAGGAAATAAAGAAAGCCATGCTCACACATCTGAGGCTGCAGACTGGGATTCATACCTGTGACCCAGGCTCACACCTGACTACTGAGGAGGAGGATGACAGAGGATGGAGAGAGAGGAGCAGAGCACAGGCCCCGGAGGGAGGTGCCCAGACAGAGCCATGGGAGCCAGGACGCGGTCTGCTGGACTCTCCATGTTCTCTGGCTAAAATTCCATTCACATTTCTAGGCAGCTCCATCTTTGTCCAAAGCCATGGCCACATCCACTGGAGTCCCCGTTGATCTCCCTGAAGCGGGAACAGACTGTTTAGCTTGAGGGCCTCAGGTCCTGGATGGGGCCAGGGAAAGAGGCACTTGGAGTTCCACACCAAATGTCAAAGCCCCAGCGGTCTGACTCCTGTGTCCTCCATACCATCCTGAGCGGGAACTTGATCAAAGGACAACACCCTTCCCTTTCCCATTGTCTTAGAGTTTACAGAGGGTTTGTGCATCATGGTATCATTCAATCCTGCCAGCTCTCCCTGGAGGTAGATGCTGTTAATTTCACTTTAGAGATGAGCCAGGTGAGGCCCTAGGGCTCACCATGAACTTGAGGTAGGGGCATGCCTTGAACTCCGGATCTCTGTTTTACTTTTAACCTACCATTAAGAGAGAGGGAGTGTGCATTTTACTCCTGTGCAGCTTCTAGTTACTCAATCAAATAAGCATTCTCTAAGGTCACGGGTGACCTTCGTGGCACTAGATAAACAGACTTGCTTGATCCTCTTCCTCTTGGCCTCTTGGCTGTGTGAGGCCCTGTTGGTTTCTTCCTCCTCTTCGAAACTTTTTTTTTTGATTTAGAGTCTCACTCTGTCCCCAGGCTATAGTGCAGTGGCATACTCACGGCCACAGCAGCCTTGACTTGCTTTGCTCAGGCGATCCTTCCGCCTTAGCCTTCCAAGTAGCTGGAACTACAGGCATGTGCCACTACGCCCAACTAATTTTTTAGATTTATTGTAGAGAAGAGGTCTCACCAAGTTGCCCAGGCTGGTCTTTAACCCATAGGTTCAGGCCCTCATTTCAGCAATCCTCTCACTTTGGCCTCCCAAAATGCTAGGATTATAGGCATGAGCCACCGTGCCTGGTTCTGACTAATTAAAAAAAATTTTTTTTGTAGAGACAAATCTCGCTATGTTGCCCTGGCTGATCTGAATTCCTGGGCTCAAGCAGTCCTCCTGTCCTGGCCTCCCAAAGTGCTGGAATTACAGGCATGAGCCACCAAATCTAGCCTCCCTGAAACTCTTTATGGTTTCCATGAAAGCACACTTGGGTTGGTTCTCTCCGATCCCCTCACTCCCTGATCTACTCTCTGTCCGTTTCTGCCTTGCTGTGCCCTACTCTGTCCCTGACAGCTTGATTCCATGGTCTGTGTCACCCTGACTTTCTTACCTTCTGAATTCTACTTGATCTTGGCCAGGGGAGGCCCTTGCAGATCCAAGGGCAGCAGGAGAGATCAGGCACTAGGGCCGTGCTCTCTCTTCACCTGCAGTTCTGGCAACAGCTGCTCTCCCTGCGACCACAGCTCCTCTGGGTGGCCATGATGCCACCTTCATTGGGCCCCAGTATCACTTCTCTCTTTCTTGCTCCTTCAGGCCTAGTCCCTGTCCACCCCAGATTTGTCACCAGCCCTGGTGTTTCCCTTAGTGCAGCCCGACCTCTGTATGTGGTACCTTCATGAAACTCTCTTCCATTGGGCCCGCGAAGGGGCCCAACTGTTTCCCACTGGGATCCTGAATGGTGCAGCACTTTCCACATTTTCCTTCCATTTCTCTGGCCATTCCTGCTCTGCCTTCTTTTAGGGATCACAGCCCTGATCTGTTGAACAGAAATGGTCTTCAAGGCTTGGTCCAGGAGGCCCCCCTTCCATCAGTCCACTCTGTCAACCTGGGTGGTCTCCTCTGCCTTCAGAGGTTCAATGGCCACCGGCCCAGATGACTCATCCAGGCCTCTCCCCCATCGCATTTCTTCTGAGCTCCAGCCTGGATAATCCAACTATCTCTTTGCCATTTCCTAGTGTCTCAAGTTGTCTCAACGTCAACCTCATCCAGCCTTCCCTATTTTGATGAGCAACGCCTCCATGGACCTCACTGTATAAGCTGGCAACCCAGAAGTCACCCTGAGTCTTCCTCTCACTCCCCTCCCATCATGAGGTCCTGTCCACCTCTCTACACCTCCACAGACACCTGGTCTGGGCTGCCATCACAGCTGGTCTTGGTGATTGTGATAGCTCCCTGCTTGGTCTACCCACACGCTGTTAGCTTCCTGACTCTGCAGTTGCTCTTTGCAATGTAACCAGGAAGATCTTCCCCCACCCCTGTTTCTTTCCCTCCAGAAGGAGTGGCCTGCAACTATTCCTCTAGACACTATGCCCCTGCCTTCCACGGGGCATCTGCATGCATCCTTCCTCATACCTCTCTTCATCTCCTCAGCTTCCACCCATTCTTCAGCTCTCAGCTCAGCAATCACAGCCTCAAAGAGCTTCTCTGGTTCCCCTGCCCAGGCCAAATTGCTAATACAGTAAGTCCCCTACATACAAACTTTCAAGTTATGAGCTTTAATGATGCACACGAGTTTTTTTATGTATTATTTCTCTCCAGCAGGTGTCAGTATAGCCTGTTAAATACATACAGTACTATATAACTGATGTGTTTGTTGGAAACCTAGGCTAACTTTGTTGGACTTTAAACAAAGTGGACTTACAAACACTCTCAAAACTCGTTTGTATGTTGGGAACTTCCTGTAGACCCAACTCCTGCAGTGCTGGGCACTTCTCCTGTGCCACTTATGGCAGCTTCAGTTTTCCACTTCTTAGTCTATTTCTCCACACCTAGAATGTAAGGTTCCTGAGGGAAGGGGCTAGCTGCCCATCTGCCATCTCTGTATCCCCACCCCCCACCTCAGTGTCTGGCACATAGTAGGTGCTCAATATTTGTTGAATGAATGAATGAACAGATGAATGAATGAAAGCACAGGGAAGCAACAGGCCAATTCTACTAGAACTACCCAGAAAAGATATTGTGAGCACTGAACTGGGCTTTTAAGAATGTATAGGAATTTTCCATTTGGAGAAGAAGGAAAGGACACTCTGCTAGAGAGAACTGAAGGCACTGATTAT
The DNA here is from genome assembly GCF_000164805.1 of Carlito syrichta. Taxonomy (NCBI): domain Eukaryota; kingdom Metazoa; phylum Chordata; class Mammalia; order Primates; family Tarsiidae; genus Carlito; species Carlito syrichta. Next base: position 594,369 of record NW_007037784.1, read on the forward strand.
GGAAAAATTTTGGCCATAATTACTTTGGGCTGTGGAGTGTCTGAGTTGAGCCTCCAGTGGCATAGCCTCGCTGCCAGTGTCTCCTCACAAATAGCTTTTTCACAAAGATCCCCATCATGGAATGAAGCCATGTTTCCAGCGTCTTCTGGTCTCACCCTGAGCCACAGAGAAGGCTCTGCTCTGAGACGCTGGGCCAGTCGCCTGTTATTGCCTCCCACATGTTTCACCCTGCTCTCACAGCAGCAGCCCTGAGCATTTGTGTTTCAGCGTTTGCCTCTCATACATACGTTGGCTGAATGTGGAAGGACTGAATCCCCCAAACTAAGGTTCAGGCCAAAGGCAAATGGCGTGTCTCATTTCCTTGACCTTGGAAACTGGTCTGGGGCTGGCCATGGTGACATAAGTTGTTTGATCAGAAAGAAGCCTAGGAAGTTTCAAGGAATCACTGGCAAAGCCTCTGGCTCTTTCTGTGGGTCTTGGGCCTGGGGGATGTCAGGCTGGAGCTGAGGGGCCAGTTTGCCTTATGGAGGGATAAAAGGACTTTTGGGAGCCACCATGGGAACAAGAACAAGCAGAGCCCACAGGAAAGCAGAGCCAAGAAATGGAAAGAAACCAGTTCTGTAGATACAACTTGACTCCTGAAGTCTCATCTACTCCTGATTGTGTGAGCGAGGACACAGATGCTTTCACTGAACAAATTCTACTCAGGCTTCCTGAACTTTTTTCAATGAGACCTGACTCGAGGGCTTGTATGTTCATCTCTTTACTGTCCAATTTTAGCAGGAACATTACTGAGTCAGCTTAAGCAGAGCATCTTTCTCCTCCACCCCCCATCGCCACCCCTCGCTGGCATTTCTGATCATCTGGATGTCTGATCAGGTTCCTCATCCTCCGCCATTCCTCAGGGGATATCTGGTCACCCTGGCCCATCTTCTGCAAGAATCCTGTTTGGTGGGTTTAGCCAGAACCCCCCTTACCCTTGATGTTCCTCAGTTGTTCTCCATCCACTGACCCCACCCTGTTCCAGCTATAAACTCCCACTGCCTGTGCAATGTTTGGAGTTGAGTCCAATTTCCCTCCTCATCTTCAAAACCCATTGCAAGGCCGAGCCCAATGGCTCAAGCCTGTAATCCCAGCACTTTGGGAGGCTGAGGTGAGAGGATTGCCAGAGCTCAGGGGTTCGAGACCAGCCTGGGCAACTTGGCAAGACCTTGTCTCTACAATAAACAAAAAATTTAGCCGGGTGTGGTAGTTCATGCTTGTAGTTCTGGCTACTTGGAAGGCTGAGGCAGAAGGGTTGCCTGAGCCCAGCAGGATGAAGATGTGGTGGTTGTGAGCGTGCCACTGCACTCCGGCCTGGGCAACACAGTGAGACTCTGACTCAAAAACAAAACACAAACAAACAAAAAAAACATTGCAGTGGTCCTTGTATCTATCATGAGGGTCCACCCTGAAAGAAATCTTCCTTAATATGCTTGAACAAGTGCCGTGAATAATATTTTTCTTTAACAGTAAGAATACATTTTTTTTTCTTTGACAGACATTGACTCTCTGTTTGACTTATGCCAATTTGAACTGCAGTTTTTGTCACTCGAACAAGGCAGGATCCTCAGGAAACCACCCCCTCCTGTCCTCTCAGCATCCTAGCACTCCGGAAACCTTCAAAGCTCCCCTGGGAGGGTGTCAGCAAGGGGTTCATCTTGAAATCAAGTTGCTTGGCTTCTACTTTTCTTCTAATTTGCTGTGTGGCCCAGGCAGGGCCCCTCCCTCAGGGTCTTCAGCTTCATAATCTGTGAAATACCGGAGCTCCTGCTCTGGGTTCCCTGACACCCTAGGCATTTTCTACTTAATGGCTTTATTGTACTTTTCTATTCAGTTATCTGAGCCCTTGGTATTAGTTTGCTTTGGCTGGCATCACAAGGTACTAGTAGCAGACTGGGTGGCTTAAACAGCAGAAACATATTGTCTTACAGCTCTAGAGGCTGGAAGTCCCTGATCAAAGTCCTCCATCAAGGTGTCTTTGAGCAGGGTTGTTTCTGAGGCCCCTTTCCTTGGCTTGATGATGCCAAACTTTTCCTGTGTCTTCACACAGTCCTCTCTCTGTGTGTGTCTCTTCTTATAGAGTTAAGAACCTAGCCTAACGATGTCATTTCATCTTAATCACCTCTTTAAAGACCCTATCTGCAAATACACTCACATTCTGGGGTACTGGGGGTTGGGACTTCAATGCTTGAATATTGAGGGGACACAATGCAGCACCTCACACTTCAAAGGTCTGTGGACAGCCAGGCTCAATCCTGGTTCTGTGAAGGAAGGGATGGGTCACTCCTCCACGCTCTCAGGCCCCTCATGGCTGTGGGCCGTCATCACAGCAGCCTGCTCCAGGTGGGCAGGAGAGACAACCACCTGCTGTCTTATAACTGAACTGTGAGTTGGGCTACAGATCCTGGGGAGGGGCAATGTTTCTGGAAGTCTTGGAGGTCTGCCAGGTCCCCTCCTGCTGTCTCAACCTGGAGTGCTGAGGCTGGGGTGACCCTAGGTGAACCCACCTCTCAACAGAATTCCATTGCTCCCAAGGTGGGTTGGGTGCGCCCTGCCCAGAGGTCAAGAGCCACTCCCCTTCCTGCCCAGCAAACATCCAGTCTCCTTGTTGAGAGGTGGCTGAGAGTGCCAGGTGGGCAGGTGCCATGCTCTGCCCCTCCCCTCCACACCCTGCAGGACTCTCCTGACACATGGCATCAGGTGGGCAGAGACCTGGCTGGAAGGTGCCCAGAGCCTTTGTTCCTCACCTGTGTCTGCTTGCCAGGTAGCCTGCTGAGCTCCATAAATGTGGCAATTTGTGGGGTTAAAATTTCCTTCTTGTTTGCATCTGGTAGCATGAGGACAGGGAGCAAGGAGCTGGGGGGCTACAGAGGGGTGAGAGGAGCGCTGAAGGCTTAGACGGGCTCCTGGGCCTCTGTGAGGATGCTAAATGCCACATCTACCCACCTCCCATGATCCTGGAAAGCCACGTCTGCCCGCCTTCTGAGGTCCCGGAGGCTCCCCCAAGGGCTAGAGGCAGTGGATGGACAGGTTTGGTTAGCAGAGAGGAGGGAAAAGGGTAGAGGAGCTCAGGCCACAGTGATGAAGCAGAGAAGAGGCCAGCATCACAGCACTGTCACAACTGCCTCCTCATTGCTTCAAGAGAGGTTCTCTGCCTCCAGGCTGCCATGAGGTGCTCCTTTCTTAGATCAGGTTTGCAGAAGCTGACCCAGAAATGAGAGGGTGTGTGGAAGTGACTTCCTGAGGCAGCACTTCCAGGAGAGACCAGTATGGAGTGGGGGGGGGGGGGGGGAGAAGGAACCCAGAGAAAGGGGCACCAAGTGAGCTTTGGATCTCAGGCTGAGTCCATGGGAACCCCTTGGCAAAGGTGGTGAGGGGGCAGGGATGGGACATGTGGGACATAAGCTCCCAGGCGCTTCAGGCCTGGACGGGAAAACCCAACTCCAACAGCTTGGTTTGGTCAGGTTATTCAATGCAGGTTACACATGAGTAGATAAGCTTCTTGTAGGCAGTTTAAATTAAAATAGGGTAAGTGTTCAGACATCTTTCTTATCAGTACATGACCCCCACCCAACCAGCCAGGCACACCAGACTCCACGACCAGTGGCTGGAACTTGAATTTACCAGTGCAGTCCACCTCCTTAGTTCATGGTTAGCATAATAATCATTGTAAAAAACTATCAAGTTTCCTGTCAAAGGCAAATGGGCTTTCAGGAAAATTCCACACCCTTAGCTCATCAAAGGTAGAGAGATGGTAATCAGAACCTGGGACCAGATGCCTGCAGCCCACCCTTTTAGCTCATGGTTAGAATACTAATCGTTGTAAAAGTATATCAAGTTTCTTGTCAAAGGAAAAGGTGAGCTCTTTCTCTTAAGATGCCCATGCCTGTCAGGCCTGCCTTCTCTGTCTCCTTTTCTCTCTCTAATAAGTTCTGTTTAAAACTATATTTGGATTCACCTGAAATACTTTTCTGTGGCGAGTCAAGGAATCCAAGGAGCATCACTTCACACCCCACCCAGTAACACTGGGACAGATCTACTGAAGGCTGTGATAGTTAAGGGCTTGATGAGACTAACAGCCCATCAGAGTGGCAAAAAAATTAGCTCGCACTAAAAACGTGAGAGTTATAGGACTTGCAGAAATAAATCTTATCTGAACTTCTCTTATCTGAATAAAGCAGCGTGCTCTAAGAATCCAGCTGCCAGAATTCCCCTCTGCAAGAGTCTCCAGGCGGGGATGACTTTTAACACCTGACATGCCGAGACAATTGTGTCAGTTAGTCTCATCACAACCTCCCACATTTTCCCACTGAAGCCCTAGCCCTACCCACTTCATGAAGTTGGTATAGAAATCCTTATTCCTAGCTGTTCAGTCTCCCTCAAGAATGTGAATCAAATTTGTAGTTTGTTTTGTTTTGTTGAGTTGAAGTCTCACTCCATCATCCAGGATGGAGTGCAGTGGCACACTCTTGGCCACCCCAGCGTTGACCTGCTGGGCTCCAGCGATCCTTCTGCCTCAACTTTCCAAATAGCCAGAACTACAAGTGTGCGCTACCATGCCCGGCTAATTTTTGATTTATTGTAGAGACAAGGTCTTGTCAAGTTTCCCAGGCCGGTTTTGAACCTGCAGGCTCAGGCTCGCCTAGGCCTCCCCAAGCACTGGGATTATAGGCTGAGCCACAGAGCCCAGACTTGATTTTTAAATCCTGTTAAACTGTCCATTATCAGTTAATTCACAGTCCTCCCCTTCTCGCTCCGGAACCCAAGCTGATAGATGGGAACATTTTTTCCTCTCAGAAGTGGGGGGGGGGGGGGGGAAGAGGGGGGGGGGGGGAAAA
>NW_007037784.1:599268-695570 GCF_000164805.1 Carlito syrichta
TTTTTTCCCCCCAAAAGGGGGGGGGGGGGGTAGTAAGGAGGGGTGTTGAGAAACAATGAAGGTACCCAAGGGGTCTAGGTAGAGTACAAACAGGGTCACATGCACAGTGTCTGGATACACACAGAAGTACAACGCAGCTGTTTCAGGCACCCCTATGTGCTGTTCAGTGCAGGGTAAGTGGCAGCAAGCAGGAGAGGTGCCTGAGGCAGTTCTTAGATGACCCTCAGGGAGGGCTTCCTGGAGGAGGAAACATTTAGGAGTCAGATGCAGAGGTTCCAGACCAAGAGGGAAGGGTGTGCAAAGGCTTAGGGGTCACACACAGCCCCCTCTAAGAGAGGGGAAGGCTAAGAGAGGTGTGGTTAGGCTGAGAGAGGTGGGCAGATGGCATGGGGCCTTGGAGACCAGACCTGGGAGTTGCTTGGGCTTTCTGCTGGGGCCAAGAGCAGCCTTGCAAAGGCTTTGAGCTTGGCAGGTCCATAGGCAATTGTTTTGTTTTAGTTTTAGGAAATTCCCTCAGGGACCAGATGAGGAACTGATTTCTGATTTCAGAGGTGGCATAGCAATAGGACACTGGAAAGGAGGCCAGGCCCCCTCCTGGGGAAGGGCAGGAAACCCTGCTCACCTCTGCAGTATGCCCTGCTGTCCCACTCGAGGTACTCACAAGCCCAGAGAGGGTACAGCTCTCAGCCCCAGACAGAGTCTGGAAGACAGAAGAGCGATATAGAATCTGAACACAGAGCCTTGTCTGCAGTCTCAAAGGCTGACAGAAAAAACCCACAACTGGCCTGGAGTCCAGGGGAAGGGAGAGGGTGGCACAGCCAGTGGCAGGAAGGAGCCACCAATTAAGGGCGGGGAGCTGCGGGGTCTAAGTGACATCTGGAGGGACAGAGAGAGTCAAATTCTGCCAGGGTGTCCCAAGAGCCCTCCTGGAGCCTGTTGGGGAAGCCAGTGCCCCAAATGTTAAGCCTTTCTGTGTTTCTGGAAATACTGAGGAAGGACAGCCAGGGGCAGGCAGGGGGCTTTGTTGAGGGACCAGGGCTAGGAATGACAGAATGGTGTGGCACTGGGGGATTGGCCTCAGGACAGCTCTGGGAAGGGCTTCTCTTGGTGGCCCAAGGTTGGTTCCATCATGAGCTGCTGGCGCTGGGCTGAAGGACCCAGGAGATCACTGCAGGTGACTTCGAAGACTGTGCAAAGGTCCAGAGGTCTGAGAAAACCTAGACATTTCTGGATCTTCTTGCAGTTCCATCTAAGAGTGGGAAGAAGCAAGAGAAGGCGCAGGATGGAGGTGGGGGCCACCTTCCTGCATGTCCCCTGTCCAGAATGGCTGCTCAGGACTGGTGGACAGTGCCCAACTTTGGGGGGGAGCACACTCTGCCCGGTGCAGCTCATCTGCTCTCTGAGTTTGCTGAGGATAGACACCTGGCCTGCATGAGGTTCCCAGCCCTCGCTGCCCTGGTGCAAACGTTGGCTCTGCTTCTTTGGGCAGATCGCCCCGTCTCTCTGTGCCCAGTCTCTGGTCTCTCAAACAGGGGTGAGTGCAGGTGGTAGGTGTGTTTGGAGGCCATCACGAGTCAATACACACTCACAGCTGTGAGTGGCTGGCATATGGAAAGGCATCGGTGCAATGGAGGGGGCTCAAGACACACTGCCCCCACATGTGCCACCTGGGCATTTGAGAAACTGGAAGAAGGACGGCCACCCTGAGACCTTCCCCTGCCCTTCTTCCCCGAACCTGGTAATGAAAGAACTCTCTGACCTTGCTCCAAAGTAGGTCACGAGATCTCCATTCAAGAGGTGCCCTCACCACACCTGCAGGAAAGGAAGGTCCTCATTTCTGAAGACACGGGGACAGAAAGAAGCTGAACAAACCAGCCTTGTAGATCCCACCTTGTTTATTCCCGCTAAATTATGCCTCTTTTGCCCAGTTATTCTCCTTCACAACCGTCTGCTTCTCCATCCCACTTGGCACAAAAATGCACAAGCTTCCCTGTTTCTTAGTTACTTCCAAAGGCTTCTGCAGCACACAGAACTTGCGCTAAAGACAGTGGTCAGGGCATCTGCTTTCCCTTGCTCATCTGTCTCGTGACAGGTGCCTCAGCTGAGAACCTAGTCATGGGTGGGGAAAGGAACATTTACCCCCACAGATGCATGTATAAAACCAGCCGATGGAACTGCCGTGAGGTTGGGAGCAATGGCCTGGAGAGGGCTGGGGATGTGACGAGCTGGGCGGCCTGGGCATACAGGCTGGTCCCCCCAGTCAGGAAGTCTGCGCTGAAACACGGCAGAAGGCAGAAGACAGGAGAACACACACGCACATGCAAACATACACACACTACACACACACATACACACACATGCACACATATACACACATCCACACACATCTGCACATACATCCACACACATAGACATGCCCACACATCCAAACATGCATACACTACATACACACACCCACACACACCTACATACACATCCACACATCCATACACTCACACACACACCTCCAAACATCCACACACATATGCACATACATCCACACACACATGCATGCACACACATGCAAACATACATACATATCCAAACATACATACACTACATAACATACCCACACATGCCTACACACACATCCACACATCCACACACACACACATCCACACATACACTACACACACACACATATACATATATGCATGCATACACACACCCAACAACTGGGAGCTTGTCGAAATGCGGATTCCCGGCCTATCCTGGCTTTCCTGAATCAGCTCTTGGTGGGCCCAGCTATTTGGGTATCTCTGTGCCCACCCAGGGAATTCCAGTGCTGACTCAAGAGTGAGAACCACTGGGCAGGATAGGTGGGCCTTCCCAGCTCTGGCCCCAGCCTTGGCGGCCACTCCCTGTTGCCCTCTGAGGTTGGGGGTCCCCAGCCAGAGGACTGCCGCTCTCTGAGGCTGGTTGCTGAGACCTCTCTGTTCTTGGGCAAAGCAGGAACAGCCTCAAGAGGTGTTCCTCCCTCCTGCCTGCTACGTGGTGTTCTTTTTTTTTTCTTTTTTTAGTTTTATTAAGTTTTGAAACATATTTAAATAAAGAAATTTGTATTTGTCTGTATCAATGCGGAAAACTAGATAGTACCTAAAGTGATACCAACAAACTTAGCAGCTCTTACAGTGCGTAACCATAGTATTGAGCAATTTCCATATCTCTTTCCCTCTCAACAAAGCACTGCACTTGGACCCTCCATCCCCTCCTGGGAGTTAATAACCTTGAATGACTGGAATTTGCATAATGGCTCTTCTGTCCCTTCATGTGCCTTAATTAATTGTTGTAGAATACTATTTCCCATCTCGCTGCCTTGAGCAGTGGCTTTTGACCCCTGGGCCTCAGAAGCCCCTGAAGAGCTCCTGAAAGTGCAGACGCCCAGCCTCACCCCTTCTTGGCTCCAGAGTCCTGCAGTGTGGGTCCATGAAGGGCTGCAGGGGTGGAGGGTGGGCGTGGGGGCGTCTGACTGAGATGGGGACAGGCCTACAGCTGCCTGCAGGCCCGGGCTTGGGAAGAGGGTAGCCCGACTCAGGTAGTAGTGGACTCCCTGGAGGTGGAGCCAGGCAGATGATGCAGGAGAAATTCTGGGTGCCAGTCCATGAAGGAGTCCTCTGCGAGGCCCCCATAAGATGTAACCTGAAAATAATGGCACTGCTTCCCCGGGCAACTTGCGGGGCTCTGTGCGTGTAGTCCACATTTAATTCTCCTGTAAATGCATGGGATGGTCTCTCTGACATCATAGAGGTGGTGAGGGGGCTTGTCCATGACCATGTACCAGGTCAGGGTTGAGCACAGCTCTGTCCTTTCTGGGGCCTGTGACCTCAGTATCAACTTACACCTCTTCCTCTTGGGTGGGCAGATAGCTCCGTCCTGAGCTCCAGTGAACTTGCCAAAAAAGGAGCCCAATAAACCACCCCACCCAGCCACACTCCACACACAGGACATGGGGATGCCCAAGGGTGGCTGGTTGGCACCTTCAAGTGCTGGGACCCGCTTCAGGTTTGCAATGGAGCTTCTAAGCAAATCAACAGAGTCCAGAAAAACCTTGGATTCTGAGATGAGGATGAGACGGGGTGCCTGCACTGACTGTCAAGATCTTCTCCTGACTTCAGGGAAGAGCAGGGAGACACTGAAACCAAGAGGCTCCCCTTTGTAGAAAAGTTTTTACGAGAGGAAGCCTAACTGGTGGAGGGAGCTGACCAGCTTGTGGCCTGTGCTTCCCCCTGCTGGTCATCAGTGGTACTGGCTGCAGCTAGCAGGGCTTGATTTCTCTGTCTGGGTGGGCCACAGGCCGGGGCATCCGGGGAATTGTCTGAGGACCTGATTCTGGCCCCTCACGCCCCTGCCCAGACAGGCCCACATCAGTGGCGTCCAAGGCTGTGACTAGTCGCTGGCTGAGAGCTGAATGGTCCCTTACATCCTGTTCTTGGAGGAGGTTTGATAGTTATTCTGCTCTCCTGGTCAGCCCTGGTTGCTGGCTGCCTCTCCTGGTCCGCAGGGGTCAGGCAAGACAGCAGCTTCCTGCTTGAGTTTCCAAGGTACACATCCCACCTGAGACCTCTTAAAACTCCCTACCCTGAAAAGACTCAAGAGATAAGATGTCTCAATGTCCAGAATGCCACCTGATTTGGGGGCTAGGAAGTAAAATCTCAGGGGGCCTCTCACTCCAGCCCCTGGCATAATATTAACAGCACCTGACATGAATTGGTCCCTGGCTATTTCACACACTTATCTAAATGTGTACTTACATTGCATACATAATATTGTATGTATATACATACATGCATAACTTTCACTTAAACTTTATTTATTTATTTATTTATTTTTGAGTTGGAGTCTCACTTCGTCGCCCAGACTGGAGTGCAGTGGCCGCTTCCGGCCACCGCAGCCTCGACCTGCTGGGCTCCGGCGATCCTTCCGCCTCAGCCTTCCCAGTAGCCGGAATTACAGGCATGCGCTACCACGCCCAGCTGATTTTTTGATTTATTGTAGAGATGAGGTCTCGCTGCCGAGGCGGGTCTCGAACCTGCGGGCTCAGGCAATCCACTCACCTCAGCCTCCCAAAGGCGTGGGATTACAGGCTGAGCCACCGAGCCCGGCTTAAACTTTATTCTTAATGCATGCATACTTCTTCACACCAAGCTTATGAGGAAGGTGCTAATGTTAGCCCCATGTGATAGAAGACAGAAACTAAGGTTCAAAGAGATTCCACAGGTGATTTGAATAGTTTGAGTTTGCTTAGCCAGTAAACAAGATTTGAATTTAGACAGTCTGGTTCCTCGGTCCTTTTTCTTAACCCTGGTGCCACCTGCTCAAAGTGGTCACAACCTACAGATCTTCCCTGGTGACTAGACCAAGGCAAGGTACCCAGATTAGGAAGTGAGGGCTGAGGGGAGCAGATGGAACCTCTCTACAGTCAGTTGTGCCTGGGAGAGGGTCCTCCCCGGCCACTGCCTTTGATGAGCTGTGAGTCTCTAGGCAAATTAGTGCCCTACTCTGAGCCTCAATTTCCTCTTCTGTGAAATAACAATAACATTCCTTTCTCTGAGGGTTCTGGTGAATGTTAACTGGAACAAAGGAACCATTTAGTATAGTGCACGGCATACAGTAAGCTCTCAACTGAGGCAGATTTCCTTTCTTCGAAACTGGACTTGGGCTACCAAGTCATCTGGAGGAAGAAGAGGGGGTGATAATAACAAGGATGTGGATGAGCTTACTTGCTCACAATTACTGAGCATCTACTGTGCTCGCTCAATATTTATTGATTGCTATTGCTATCAAGTGCGTGAGCTTTGGACTTACTTTTGGTTTCATCTCAATGGTTCATCCGTGAAGTTTTAAAAACACCGGTACCATGTTTTACTGATTTAGTTGAACTGGCACAATATCAGGTCGCAATACTTTTTCTTTTTGTAGTTCCTCAAGAGGTAAAAGTTGTGCCTCTGAGATTGAGAGCCACTGAGAATATTTTCCTCCTGCTCACTCTTCTCCTATTTAACACATACTTATTATTCATAACTCAGTTCAAATGTCACATTTTAAAAGAAACGTTCCTTGATCACTTAGACCAGGCCCATCTTCTTTGTCTTACACCATTGTAAATCCCTACTCTTTTCCTTCAGAAAGAATTTCTCTCATTTATATTTAGTTGTGTGGCTATTTCAATAATGTCTGTGTCCCCCACTAGATAGTTTTCCCATCTGTAAAGTGGGGATATGAATTCTTACCTCATAAGGTTGTTGAGAGGATATAATAACAGAACACAGGTAAAGAACCTGGTTCAAGGTAGTCCCTATGAATGGTGACTCACTATGTGTTGTCCCAGGAGTCTCTTGGGATAATGTATCATAGCTTTCTAGTTTTTGAAAATGAACACATGGCAGTGCCAAAGTATAAGTCTGGCTTTAGTTTCTCTGGATTTGGGCTCCAAGGTTGTTCTCATGTCATCTGAATGTTCTTGATTATATGGGCTCCCAGCCTAGCCCCTAAGCCACTGATACCCTACAAATAACTGAGCCTCAAATGCCAGCTCTGCATTAGTGTTCTTATTTTGTGTGTCCAACTGGTTTGTCTTTCTAATAAACAGATGATTCGCTCAATAAATATTTATTAGCTAAGGATGAGTTGGTGCTAGGCACCATTCCAAATATGTATATTATCTCATTTAAGCAGTTTTGCTGTATAAATAAAGCCAATCCTCCTGTTTCTAGTTAAAACCTAAATCAAATGTCTGTAGGGGTAGGAGTTGATATGAATGTGTGCAGGAAGGGGTTTTTTTGGTTGTGGTTTTTGTTTTTGAGGGGGTGTCCTTTGGTTGCTGGGAGCCCAGGTTTTATTGAAAGACCCTGTTTTCAGCTTCACCAAATTGTTTCTGCACAAACCCAGAACTTCCTACTTTTAAAGATAAACCACCAACCCACATTTTTACATGAAAACTTCAGTTTTAAAAATATGACTGAATTTGGAAAATAAAAAAAAAAAGACAAAGCACTGTGGAGGCTGCATGAAACTCAACTGTGAGATGGACATTATTGCCACCAGCAGCCCCGCAGGCCTGAGCTCCTAAGGAAAGAGAATGGGTATCCTGCAGGCCAGCAGAGGCAGCTGATGGGTGAGGTGGAGGCAGAAGAAAATCCAGGAGGCAGGAAGAATGGAGCCCAATCCCACCATCCAGAAAAGTGAGCTTGTGTCCTGCAGGGTAGGTGGCAGAGGCTTGGCGGGAACACCTGGCTCTGTGCACAGGTTGGGGGAACCCAGCTTCAGTGGACAGTGACTTCCAGGGCCCCTGGGAACTTGGATGAGAAGGAAGTGAGAAGGCTGCCCCTCTGCTTGATATCCCCACCTTCTGTTGGGGAGAATTTGTTACTTCTGGAAACCACCTTTCCCAGCAGGTGGCAGATTGAAATATTAGGAAGTTATTTCTGCTGAGCACAAGGTGATTTTCTGGAAGCGTCTCAGCTACAGGGAGATCTGTGAGAAGGAGGCCTACTCATGGGAGCCCTGTTTTCTCAGCACCCTGGATTCTTGTGTAATCGGGGAAAGCCCATCAGGAGAGAGAAGGTTCCATGTCCTCCAGAGCCTGATCCTTGGTTTTGAGAGGACAAACGAAGGACGTTTGGCGTGGAGGGTCCAGCCTGTGCTCCTCACCTACTCCACATGGTGTCAAGTCAGTGAAGGGGAAGCCGCCGGGACAGGCACCACCACGAACCCGGTTGGTTTCTCCAGGCTTGGGCACTTCAGTGCTTGCTTCGATTCACAGCCCAATTGTCTGTAAAATGAGGCCACTTTCCGCAAGCCCCTTAATTGGAATCCGTTTCTCTGACTCAGAGGCGAGGCCAGAACCTGCCTTGCCAGCATCTGCGGTGGAGGGAGGCGGGGGCATCTGTCCTGGGGGAGGGAGGCCCCGTGGGGACAGAGTGCCCTTCCCTGCTTCCCAGGGGTGAGCAGAGACTCTTCCTGCTCTCAACCAGGTGAGGAAGTCGCTGACAGTGAGGAAGTCCTTGTGTCCAGGAGGAGGCTGGCCCCACGCCTCTGGGGCTGGGTACAGGGTCAGTTCAAGGAAGGACTGAGGTCCAGCCATAATGGAATGGCAACAGAGGCAGCAATAACCCTGCAGCTGCCATTTCCGGGTGGCCTCTCACGAGCCAGGGACTGCACGAGGTTACCACACACAACCTGCACAAACTCTCTTTTCCAGCCCAGTCTTTCACAGGTTCTTGACAGAGGGCTAGGGCTCCCAAGGTGAGTCTCTGGGGGTTAGGCAAGCATATATATATATATATATATACACTGAATGCCCACTTAAGGTCCAGAATTACAAGGGAGGCTTGCCCAATAGGATGTTCCCATCTTTGGGTAGAGATAAACGTTTGGGAAAGACACCAAGCATCAAGCCATGCTAAATGCTGCCTCAGTCACACAGGGCATGGTGGGAGAGCCAAGGAAGTAGTAATGTAGCCTTCTTATGCTGGAATAGTTATCAGGGAGAGGACACGCAAGGTGGATCTTGAAAGGTGTGGAGGCGTTTGCCAGATGGAGGAGATGCTGGGCAAATAGTAAAATTTGAACAAAAGCATGTAAGTGTCCGGGGAATAAAAGGTACTTTTTAATTTAAAAAATAGGTTTGAAGTAGGAATAGGCGTTCACTAGTGTGTTTTACCTAAGATATAAGAATATATACATACAGGGGGTGCCAAAAAATGTATACACATTTTAAGAGACGTAATCTATGTCTTACTTTTTGAAGTTGAATTAAATTACGGTAGCAACGTGTAGTATGATGTTCACTCAACTGTGCTTCTGCCGTTTCCTTTGACTGTCCTGCCTGTCAAATGGCGATGCTAGCATTCATTTGATTAATGCCATCTTTTGAGCAAACATCATACTTAAAATGTGTATACATTTTTGGCACCCCTGTATATATATGAAGAAGACTAAGGAAGAGAGACTAGGCTGAAGTTGGACTGTGGCAGGCCTCCAAAGCCGTGCCATGAAGCTTGGATGTATCCCGCAGACCCTGGGGACTCACTGAAGGGCTTTAGCAGAGTCCAGCCTGTGTTTTCAGATGTCCTCTCTAGTGGGTGATGTGGAGATGGGTGGTAGAAGCCAGATCTTGGGACAGGCCAGAGCAAGGAGGAGATCTTACCAGGAAGTCATCTTGGGCTCTGCTTGATGAGGAAGAATGGTGTCCAGCGGTGGCCAGTGACCCCCTGCAGAGGGCTGCATGCAGAGAGCAGGCCCCCTTCATCTCCTCATGGGACTCCTGCAACAGAGCTGGTGTACCCCAGATCCTGATTTTCTGGCTCCCCCCTCGGCCAGAGAGGGACACACAACCAAAGTCTGATCAAAGAGTCCTTGAGAAGAGGAAAGAGCATGGTCAGTCAGATCGCACCTTCTGCTTCTCACCGCTTGCAGGCCAAATTAAACAAGTACAAGATGAAGGGGGAGGGAGGTGACTGTATTCCAGAAGCTAGCAGGCGGTGACCTGGCCAGGTTCGTGCCTCAAAGAAGCTACTTCAAAATTGCAGGCAGAGGACAGGGGATTTTAAAGGGAAGGAATGGAATAAAGTGTATCTGGGGCAGCACAGAGAGCAGACCTTGCTGCATCGGTTGTCTTGAATAGGTGTCCACCTGGGAAGCTGACCTGTGCCGTCCTGACGGTGGCCAGGTTGTAGACTAATCACCTTCAGTTGACCTCTAAACAATGAAGGATTCTGCCATATGGTCTCTACACTCTGTTATTCCAAAGTCAGCTTCTGGAATAGTGTCCGGAATTTCTCAAGCAAGTACACAATTCAATTAGAAAGGAAAGAAAAATCTTTAAAGAGTAGGTTAAGAGAGAAAAAGACTTAAAGCTGTTTCTCAAAATCTGAAATAGAATTCTCGATTGCAAGAGGGGTCACCTGGCAAATGTTTTCCTCCCTATGAAAGGCAGGAAGTTGAAGGAGACACTTGCTTTCTTCCTTCCTGGCTTTGGTGTACCTGGTTGCGGGAGACTGTGATGTCTGCTCCATACACAGTCATCCTGTGACTATTGATGAGATGGCAGGTAGGCTCTCAGAAGCCACCCCGGAGCCTTGACATGATGCAGCTGCAGAATTAACAGCCCTAAGATTCTCTACACCTAGACCTCTTCTGCACAAGACAATAAACATCGTGACTAAAATCATATTTGATTCGGGGATTATGTTTCTGTTTAATTCAGTCAGCCTGGATAATTGCTTTCATTAAAACAAGGCAACATCAAACCCAGGTCCAGCTCTCAAGGCATGGGTGAGTACTAAGGATTTTGACGTTTTCACAGAGAGCCTGAAGAAGGTGCTACATCCTACTTTCTGCACTTTGAAAAACCCCCTCATCGTTGCTACTCTCTCTCGCAAGTTCCTTGCCCACAACAAATGACTTCAAATTCTTAAGCACCTTTCTTTTTATTTTAGATTAGAAAATATAGTTTATTTTTATTTTTTTGAGTTGGAGTCTCACTCTGTCACCCATCTGGCACCCCAGCATCAACCTGCTGGGCTCCAGCGATCCTTTTGCCTGAGCCTTTCAATGTTCCGCCACATGCTGGAACTACAGGCGTGCGCTACCATGCCTGGCTAATATTTTATTCATTGTAGAGACGAGGTCTCACCAAGTTGCTCGGGCTGGTCTCAAACCCCTGGGCTCAGGCAATCCACTCGCCTTGGCCTCCTAAAGTGCTGGAATTACAGGCTGAGCCACTGAGGCCAGCCAAAAAGACAGTAGATTATATTTAGAAAGTAAATTAGAGAGAGAGAGAGGAGATTTACCTCCTCAAGATGGGGCGGGGGGTGGACGAAATTCACCTCCTCAAGGTAGGGGTGGCGGCCAAAGCCAGGAAACATGGCAGCAGCCATAGCTCCAAGAGCTCACGGCCACACCAGAGTCTAGTAAGGCAATGGCCGCACCTGTCTTTCCTAGCTTTTCTTTATTTTTAGATTTCCTCTTCATTCTTTTTCTTATGTGGAGCAAGTTTGACTTCTCTCAGCCTCTTCACTGAGGAAGACTGAGGTTCTTCCCGGGACACACATTGGAAGCGGGGGTGGGAGGAAACAGGTGGACAGGGAAAATTGATGCATGGCTATGAGGTATGGATAGGAGTTCGCCAGATGGAGGAGAAAGGAAAGCATTCTGGAAAGATGAAACCACACTTGCAAATCTAATAGAACTATTTTCTTTCTATCATATGCCAAAAAGCCCTCATCTGGGAGGCTCTGGGCAGCTTGCTGGCTCCAGGGCTGGGGTTGGACCCAGATGCTATAGAGAGTGTGATGCTGAGAACTCAGCTCTGTCCTTTTTTCTTTACCTTGCCAAATTCCTAACTATAGGGCCTGGGGAGATTTTTTTTACTAACCTGCCTATATAATGTGACTTACTTTCCAGCCTGACTCTGGCATAATATCACAGAACAGACAAAGAAGGAAAATCAAAGTATGCCGCAACCCTGTAAAACTGTCTCTTGGGTACTGTTGGACTCTGGGCACCTTTTAAGACACTTATCATCTATTCTCTCTGAAATCTGCCATCCAGGAAGCTTCATTTACATAACAAGACACTTGGGCTGTCCATTTCCTATAATGACTTCAAATTCGTTAGATAAGAGCCTATTGCTACCATTTGCCAGTCAGGAAATCTTTATATCTACCTATAAGCTGCAAGCCCCCAGTTTGGAAATGCCCTGCCTTACTGGACTGAACCAACATAAATCTCACATGGATTGATTTATGGTTTTCTATAACTTCCCTTGTAAAATGTATATAACCAAGCTACAACTCAACCATAGTGGGCACGTATTCTCAGGGCCTCCTGAGGATGGGTGTCATGGGCCTAGGTTACTCAAACTGGCTCAGAATAAGTCATCCTAAATATTTTACAGAGGTTGTCACCTTTGTCAGCATAGGAGGAGTTGCCCCTGGGCCTTCTGGCCTCAGAGCCTGCAATACACTTTTCTTGAAAGGAAGTGAGGGGGTGGGGAGCAGCTTCTCAGGAGGAAGATGAGAGTGGCAGACCCCATCGGTGCAGCTCAAGAGCAGCCCTGGTGCCCAGCAGCAGGCTGGCAAGGTGAACACTGGGCACAGGGGCATGTCACATCCCTGTCTGTACCCACTGGGAACCCACAGGTATGGGGACAAGGGCATTAAGTTCCCTTCCAGCCCCCATAGGCAGGCTGTGCTGGTCAGGGTCTGGTCTTTGTGAACCTGGGAAGCCACCCTTCCCCTCACTGTGCTTATCTCGAAATTGGGGACATAAGAATGCCCATCACATAGGGTGGCCGGGAGGATGACACAAGGAGGCTCTGGCTACAGTGCTCCTGTCCAGACACAAGAAAAGGGTGGCTGTGAGCTGCCAGGGCCCGGGCCAGAGTCCAGCACCTGAGGGAGGGGCTGGGAATGCAGAACTCTGGCTGACAGTCCTGACGCACCAGACAGCTGCCTGGGATCTGCCTGACCCTTGATGATCAGTAACTCATCAAGTTCATGGTTTGGACAGGAGGCTGCTACTGTTGCCTCTAGGGGAGGCAGGTGCCCCAGACTCTCCCTACCCTGAGTTGCAGCAGGAATCATAAAATCCGACAGCCTTGAGCCAAGTCGGGGGTGGGGGTGGAGTGGGGTGGTGGTCAGTCCTGCTCTCAGTTCACCTCTCTGAGAGAATGCCTCTTCCCTCTCACTGTGGAGATAGGCCTGCAGGCCCTGCACATGGGATGGTTTCTACCTGGGCTCCTCCTCCCTGAGGCCAACACAGTTTCTTTTCTGCAGGTAGGTTGAGGGGACGGGGACTCAGATCTACCCTCTTCCTATCTCCCCAGGAGCTGGAAGGAAGCAGATGCCCCCTCCAGGAGCTCAGTGGAGTGTGAAATGTTCCTTCAGGTAAGTCAGACAGTGCTAAACCCAGCTGTCACTCACCGAGCCTCTGCATGCGCAGGCATCTTGTCACATACTGTGCTGACTGCATCTCACACTCACAATGATCCTGGCACTAGAGATGCAGGTGTTAGCTCCATTTTGCAGATGGGTAAGACTGAGTCTCAGTAGTGATTGACTTGCTTAGGGTGTGCAAAAAGTAACAGCCAGATGTGGGATTAATCCCTGTCACTTCATAACTCAAGCCTAAGCCCTTTATTGTGACCTAGTATTAAGACTCAGCAGAAGACCAAGTCAGTCTTCCAAACTGAGTTGGAAAATGAAACAGAGAGGACAGGAATATCATCAACTGGCTTTGTCTGAGGAACAGGGTGGCTGCCACCTGGGACTGATGTGACAGATAGGGTCCAAACTGTGTGGGGATATGATTCCTTTAACATCACAAAGTATGAGCAAACACCCCCACACACACCCAGGGTGCTGGGCCTGAGGACACAGAGATCTATTAAGGACCATCCCCAACTGGAGGGGCTTTATGTCAGTCAGAGGTCAGCATTCAAAGAGGAGGTCCTGTAGGTCTGAGGGGGAAGGGACTCACTGCCAGGATTCAGAGACTCAGAGTCACTGGAAGGGCAAGAAAAGGAACTTCCAGTTTGGGTCTCCAGGGTTGACCCCCGGACACTGCAGAGCCGACATACCCCGGAATTCCAGAACACACTGCAGGGGCTGCAGTCAGAGACCTGGACGCAGCCACTGTGGCTGCCACTAAGGCAGCTTCCTCTGTCATGAGGAGGCAGTGGGATGGATGGTGGATCCTTGAATTCCCAAGACCTTCCCTGTGTGCACAAAGGTGCCAAAAGGAGTTGGGGGGGAGTCTCTGGCTTCCAAGTCTTGCTAGGGCATAGGGAACAATTCAGAGGCCTCACTCAAGGAGGTCTAGAGGTAGCTGTTCATTTTGGAGGAGGGAGCACCTGCAGGAGGGAGGGTGGAGTTGGAGCCAATTCAGGAGCCATGCCAGAGTCTGTCCCCCAAACCCTCACCCTAACCCTAACTCTAAGCCTAATCCTAACCCTAACCCTAACCCTTATCCTAACCCTAACCCTGGTGGCACCAGGAGGGCATCCTGTGTCCTGTTCATCCCTTAAACTCAGCCTTGGGGAGCGGGGTCCTGGATCCAAGGGCACCTCCTTCCTGCAAATGCAGGGAGCCCCACAGACCTCCCGGAATTTCTTCACAGCCCCCTGCCTTGCATGACTGATCTCCTCTTTCTGCCAGGACACTGGAGAGACTAGAGTAGGCACCAGCATGGGGCCCGAGCCAGGGGTGACCGCTGGTTTTCAGAGTCAAATTATCACTTTCTGGGAGCCTGGCCAGGGTTGGTCCTGCTTGAGTACAGGGGCAATGGAGGATACAAGTTGATGGATTGATTCAATTGAAATTTACTGGGCACTGACTTTGATGCAGGCACCACTCTAAAAAGAGTGATGAGCAGCCCAGGTGTCTCTCCTGGAGCTTATGTTCTAGGCTAGAAAAATAGCAAGTCAACAAATGGAGAAAGGGTTAAGGATGGCAGAATCAATGAAACAGAGCTATGGAGTGGAGTGAGTGCAGGGGAGGACAGCTTTCAACCCAGGGTGTGTGTGTGGGGGGGGCGTGCTTTCTTGGGTGGTGACTTGGAGCTGATGTTTGGACGCCAAGTTGAAGTCAGCCATGGGAAGATCTTGAGTTCCGGCGCGTGCAAAGGTCCTGAGGTAGGTATTAGCTTAGTGTGCCCGAAGACCAGAAAGCAGCCAGGTTGTCCAGACAAAGGACAGTGGTAGGGAAGAACCAGTCAATGTCAGCAGGGGTTGTATCATGAAACGCCTTGAGGGTCATGGGGGAAGGTTGCGCTTTATTCTAAGTGTTGTGGGAAGTCATTAGAGGCTTTTTAGCAGAATGACATGATCCAATTTCTACTTTTAAAAGAATATTTAGGCTACTGGGTGAGTGATGAGCTGAGGTAGGAAAGAATGAAGGCAGGATGTCCAGGAGGAGGCCTGTCACTGTGACAGGTAAGAGTTGAAGGTTTGGATTAGGAAATGGAGTCCTGACCAGTGTCTACCCTGCCCCACCCCTAGCCCCAACCCAAAGGATTCCCAGGGCTTCCGAGTCTTGCTCTGGCCTTATTGGTCTCATCGTTGCCAAAAGGCCTAAGGTGTGTGGGGTCTGGGGTGTGATGCACCCTTTGTCCCTGGTAGCCTTGTGTGATGTGTTCGGACTCCGACACACCTGGGTTCAAATACAGGCCCCATTTACTTACTTTGGGACTTTGGGTAGGTCGCTTCATTTCCATGGGCCTCGGTAGTCCCATCTATAAAATGGGACAGTAGGGAACATGCCAGCCCAGCAGGACACACACAGAGTTGGGCTTCAATCCGCAGCGGCCTCCTGCTTCTTCTCCAGCCCCTCCCTCCCTCCCTTCCCACCATCCAGCCATTCAGGTGGGCGGGGACTCCAAACAGCTTGTCTGGAAAGTCCCCTCGTAATGAAAACGTCGGCCGCACAAGCTAAGGAGCTGGTGCTTTGACGCCAGTGACAGCGATGAATGATTGATGTCCGGCGTAATAGTTACATAAGCAGCTGTTACACTTTAAAAGCATCGTGCAAACAATATGAAACATTTATTTAAGTGGCTCTACACGACGGGGAATTTGATTTAATCAGCCTTCATTTCTGTTCTCATTAGAATGAGGCCTGGCAGCTCTGGTAGACAGCCCTACCTCCATTCGGTCGCTTCCAGCTACTGAACAAATATTTTTACTGAACCATGATTAAACATTTATACAGCACCCGGCTCCCCATCTGGCCTGCGGATGGGAGGGGAGAGATGGTGAATTCATGCAAAAATCACGCATGGAATAAAGCAAGAAGCACCCCCGCATCTGACAGCATTGATAAACCATCTGAAGAGTTCATCTGAGAAGGAAAACGTTCACGAGTCACCCGGCTTCTCCGATGTGCAGCGAGCAGTGGGCCGGTGAGCCTGCATTCTCCAGGCTGACTTTTAATCTTGGCTATCCTGGGCTAAGTGGAATTTTCATTTTTGTTTTTGCTTTGAATTCTAAGACCATCTCAACTTAAAGATCCTGGAAAATGCTAAGAAGAGTTTCTGGAGATCATATGATTTATTGGAAATGCCACCAGGATTTTCGCGGGTTATATCCCAAATTCAGGACAGGGGTTCCCTTGGGGAGACCACAAGGAAGGGTCCAAAAGGGGCCTTTATTGTGTCAGTAGTGTTTTATTTCTCAAGCTGGGTGGTGGTGTGTGGGGATCTCAGATTAGTCTTCATATTTTTTTGTATGTCTTAAATAGTGTGTAATGCGAATTGAAGACAATAAGAAAGAAAAATTTGCTGGATACTAGACTCAGAGAAACCCCCAAATTCCAGTGTTGGCTCTGACAAAATTCTTTGTGTACCTTGGATTGCCTCTTGCCCTTTCAGCTCCCATCTATAAAAAGGCAGGGCTAGAGCAGTGGTTCTCAAATTGTGTTCCCTGGAACTTGGGAACCTCATTTGGAAGAGGTCTGGGGAATGCACTTTGAGAACCACTGCTCTAGCCCTGTCTTTTCATAGTGATGTCCCTTTAAAATAAAGGATTCTCTGGATGAGTCATGCTGCATGCTTTCTGCCCTCAGGGAAAATCACAGAATGCTAAAGACTGAGAAGGTCAGAAAGTCTGTTTTGGTAAATATCTATTATTATCATTGTGAAATGCTAACACTCTGTAACACACTCTTTGGGACCTGATAATTCCAGATTTTGTCAAAGAGCTCCCCCCGCCTTTTTTTTAGTCGGAGCCTTACTCTGTTGCCCAGGCTGGAGGGCAGTGGCAGGATCACAGCTACCACAGCCTCGACCTGCTGGGCTCAGGTGATCCTTCTGCCTCAGCCTTCCAAGTAGCTGGAACTACAGGTGTGCGCCACCCTGCCTGGCTAATTTTTTGATTTATTGTAGAGACGAGGTCTCACCAAGTTGCCCAGGCTGCTCTCAAATTCTTGGGCTCAGGCACTCCTCTTGTCTCCACCACCCAAAGTGCTTGGGATTACAGGCGTGAGCCGCTGCACCCGGCCAAAAGATCCCTTTTGACTCTAGGTTCTTGAAGTCAACAATTTAAGCCACATTTTGCCTGTGAACGGAACAATCTCTAACCATCCCTGGAACAGATAAACCAGATACCCCGCTGATCACTTTACAACGGGTTAGCCATTTGAGCACTGTTCCTTCCTGTTCCAAGTCCCCTGCTTCCTGTCCCTGGGCTCATGCCTCCCACTGCTGGCAAGAAAGCTGGGGAATGCTTTCTGGGTCAGGTGGGGGATTCTTGAATGTCTATGTGTCCTTTCTCTTTGACTCTTCACCCTAGGAGTATACATTTTTCAGACTATCTCTTGCTCAGTATGGGGTGATAAGCTGCAGAAGAGAGAGGTTGTGTGACTGAAACATAGTCACACAGCTGTGGATGACAAAGCTAAGAACAGAACTGACTTTCCTTCTCAGCATCCTCAAATGCTTTGCTTTACATCCAGTTTGCATTCTGCCTCGTGCATGTACATCCTGGATGCTGTTATTCTTGCTGTTTATCTATGGTGACTTGCATGTCTCCCCTGGGAAGAATATTAACTATTTTTTTTTTTTTTTGAGTTGGAATCTCACTCTGTCACCCAGACTGGAGTGCAGTGGCATACTCCCGGCCACTGCAACCTCGACCTGCTGGGCTCTGGCGATCCTTCTGCCTCAGCCTTCCAAGTAGCTGGAACTACAGGCGCGTGCTACCATACCCGGCTAATTTTTTATTTATTGTAGAGATGAGGTCTTGCCAAGTTGCCTGGGTGGGTCTTGAACCTGTGGGCTCAGGCAATCCACTTGCCTTGGCCTCCCAAAGTGCTGGGATTACAGGCTGAGCCACCGAGCTCAGCCGAATATTAACTCTTTTTTTTTTTTTTTGAGTTGGAGTCTCACTCTGTCACCCAGACTGGAGTGCAGTGGCCGCTCCCGGTCACCGCAGCCTCGACCTGCTGGGCTCCGGCGATCCTTCCACCTCAGCCTTCCAAGTAGCTGGAACTATAGGCGCGCGCTACCACGCCTGGCTAATTTTTGATTTATTGTAGAGATGAGGTCTCGCCAAATTGCCCAGGTGGGTCTCGAACCCGCGGGCTCAGACAATCCACTCACCTCAGCCTCCCAAAGGCACGGGATTACAGGCTGAGCCACTGAGCCCGGCCGAATATTAACTCTTTAGAGGTGGAAGTCACATCTGTGTCTGCACAGAATCCAATGCTATCCTGAGGACAGCAGGGTGCTGAAAATGCTCTTGATGCTAAGTCAGTGAATGTTCCAATTGACCCAAACAGCCAGCTCCACTCCAAACCTCCTCTCTTGAGCAATGCATCACATTTTTGGGGGAGGGAGAGTCAAAGGCTCACGGCCACTGCAGCCTCAACCTCTGGGCTCGGGTGATCCTTTTGCCTCAGCCTTCCAAAGAGCTGGAACTACAGGTGCATGCCACCACATCTGGATATTTTAAAAATTTGTTGTAGAGATGCTGTCTTGCCAAGTTACCCAGGTTGGTCTTGAACCCCTGAGCTCAGGCAATCCTCTAACCTTGGTCTCCCAAAGTGCTAGGAATACAGGTGTGAGCCACCACGCCTGGCCACATCACATTATTGTGTTTATACAAAGTTGTGTTTAAGACTACCCCGCCAGTGTGGGGGTCATTCAGGAGCCTAGAGAGACACTGGTCTAATCAACCGTTCTGAATCAATGATTCACATTGGAACAAAGCTTGGTTAACAGATTCTAGAATAAGCACACCCACTCGATTTTCGTGAGAAACGTGGCAGATGCTGTGGTCTGCATGTTTGTGTTCCTCTTACCCCCGAAATTCACAGGTTGAAATCTAATGGCCAAGGTGATGGTGTTAGGAGGTAGGGCCTTTGGGCAATGATGAGGACAGGAGGGTGGAGCCCTCGAAATAGTATTAGTTTCCTTATAAAAGAGGCTTCAAGAGCTGCCTTGCCCCTTTCTGCTGGTGAAGACACAGCAAGAAGGCTCCATCTAGGAACCAGAAAGTAGACTCCCACTGGACATCCAAGCCTAATGGACTTCCCAGCATCCAGAATTGAGATACATACATTTCCACTGCTTATAAACACCCCAGTTTATGGTATTCTGCTATAGCACCCGCATGAGCCAAGATAGAAGCTTTTACTGTGAATTAAAAGAGAGGTTATATAATTGCTGGGGAGAAGCCCTTCACATAACCACACAGTGAAACTGGGTGTGAGAAAGATATTTTAAAGAATAGTTTTAAACACCCATTCTGAAACACAGTATCATTCTGCTAAACCCTTCAGCGACTAGAAGCACCCCATGGCCGAGGTGTGCCCACGGTGGGGGACTTGAATTTGCTCCCTGGTGTGTAACTGCTCTGGGGACCTCCTGCAACAATATCGCCTTTCCCCCTCCCCCTGCCTCCACCAAGCTCTCCTTTCTAGGGAGTGGATGAGCAGATTGTGCTGTTACCCAGAAGCAGATGGTGTCCTCAGAGATGGCCTTCCAGGCGAGGAACATCTGTCCACCAGGTGGCAGTGTGCCTTCGCCACGATGGCAACCGCGTCTGCTCAGACCTTGCTGGACCTGCTGTCCGACTGGTATGTGTGTCCACAGCCACACGCGGCCACGGAGTCCTTGAAGCGTGGCTAGTCCAAACTGAGAGATGCTGTACAGTTAAAACAGTCACTGATTTCAAGGACCCAATACAAAAAAGAAGGAAGAGGAGGAGGAGGGGAGGAAGAAGACACTATCTCCTGCATAATTGTTTTTATACTGGTGACACTTGAATGATGCTATTTAGGATTATACAATTGACCCTTGAACCACGTGGGGATTAGGGGTGCCATCCACCACGTAGTCAAAAATCCATGTATAACTTTTGATTCTCTAAAAACTTAATGACTAATAGCCTACTAGAAGATTTACTGATAGCTAAACGGCTAAATGGTTGATTGACACATATTTTGTGTATTATATGAATTACATCCTGTAGTCATACAATAAATTATTTAGAGGAGCCCGGCTCGGTGGCTCAGCCTGTAATCCCGCGCTTTGGGAGGCTGAGGTGAGTGGATTGTCTGAGCCTGCGGGTTCGAGACCCACCTGGGCATCTTGGAGAGACCTCATCTCTACAGTAAATCAAAAAATCAGCCGGGCGTGGTAGCGCATGCCTGTAATTTCAGCTACTCGGAAGGCTGAGGCAGAAGGATCGCCGGAGCCCAGCAGGTCGAGGCTGCGGTGACCGGGATCGGCCACTGCACTCCAGTCTGGGCGACAGTGAGACTCCAGCTCAAAAAAAAAAAAGAAATTATTTAGAGGAAAGAAAATGTTATTGAAAGAATCATAAGGAAGAGAAAATGTATTTACTATTCATTCAGTGGAAGTGGGTCATCACAAAGACCTTTACCCTCATCACCTTCATGGCGTGGAGGCAGAGGAGGAAGAGGAAGGGTTGGCCTTGCTGTCTCAGGAGAAAATCTGCATATAGGCGGACTTGCGCAGCTCAAACACATGTTGTTCAAAGGTCAACTGTATTGGGTTAAATAAAACATCAAACTGATTTTACCTGTGTCCTTTTCCATCCTAATATGGCTACTAGAAAATGCAATATTACACATGTGGGCTCATGACGTGTCTGTTGGCCAGAGAAAAGATACAAGCGGGTGGGGTGGACGGGGATGGGAAGCCATGCTGTGTGGGGGTGAGGGTCCCTTGCAAAGTGCAAAGTTCAAAGGGCATGGCCTTTTGGCAAATGACTACCTGAGTTTACACTGCGGCTCCTTCATTTGCAATGGACTTGTGACTTAATCATTTTAAGCACTGGTTTCCCCATCTGTCAACAGGCATAAAAATGCCGCCTTCTCATCCGGATGCTGTGAGGGTTAGATGTAGGACAGCCATAAATCGTGTCTACTCAGGCCTGCATCCTGATGCAATTCCAACAGCACCCCCTGCGGTGGCAGATTTTTTTTCTCAACTGAAGTAATAAATTATACAGCCTCTCTTGTTAAATGAGATCACTTAGCACATTATAAGCACACAATTTTGTGTCTAAAAGGATCACACGACTCAGAGGCGGAAGATGGTGACTTTTCCATCATTTCACATAATTTCTGACCCAGAGACCCACCTCTGCTTGAAGCAGAAAACTCGGCCTAGTCGTTCTTGTATAAATTTTGTTATTTCAGAATCATATTCAAATCCAGAGTTCCATCCCCTTCCTTCTTCCTAGGGTAATGTCTAAACTGGGGAGGGGCAGCTTACATAGGTCCCAGCCCTGGGCAGGGAGAGGTTGCTGGGCCATTGACTCCATGCCCTCTGGCTTTGTTCCTCCCCCTCTCAGGTCGCTTCCTCCATTCCTGAGACCATCAGGGTTCTGTTGAGGTCCACAGCTTCTCACCCGCTGTGGACCCCCGACCTCTCTGGGGTCTTTGCCTCTGCAGCCTCCTAGGGATTGGGTACAGTTTATCTCGTTCAGAGGTTGACTCTGTCTCTCCCCTCTTGGTCTCTGCTCCTTCCATTAACTTAGACAGCACTTGGACCCTTTCGAGTGGGAAGATCCATTCTTTTAATAACTACACAGACTTTGCTCCTGCTCTATCCCAGACCATTTGTTAAGCTCATGGGATATGGAGACAGATTGGAAGGGCTGATACCCTTGAGGAACATATAGTCTTAGCCAAGACAAGCACCCGAATGGCAAGGGGAAAATGATCACTCCCAGCAAAAAAGTGCAAATAAAATGCTATGAGGCTGGGGGTAGGAACTGGAGGAAAAGCATTTTTGTGTAAAGAGTCAGTGGTCCAGGGCCAGGTGCGGTGACTCACACCTGTAATTCCAGCACTAGGAGGCTGAGGCAGAAGAATTGCTTAGGCCCAGGTATTCTAGACCATCCTGGGTGACATAGTGAGACCTTGTCTCTACGAAAAAATTAAAAATAGCCTGGCATGGTGGTGTGGGCCCATGGTCCCAGCTACTTGGGAGGTGAGGCTGAGCCCAGGAATCTGAGGCTGTGGTGAGCTGTGATTGTGAACTCCAAACTGGGCAATAGACCAAGACACCAACTCCAAAACAAAAACAAAAAAAGTAAGTGGTTCAGTTTGACTGGAGGGAGATTGTTAATGAGAAGGAGAGAGACATCAGGCAGAGAAGTGTTCTTGAAGCTCTGGACTGAAGGTTGTGGAGTTTGGCTTTGGTCCCACGGGCACGGTTTTTGAGTAGGGCAGGGGATGGGCTCAGTCAGAGCTGTATTTCAGAGCCCTTACCCAAAGTCCCTAGAACACAGACTAGAAGAGGGCGGGGAGCCCAGGGACTGTAGTGAGGAGGCCTAGGACAAAGGGGCTGGAGAAATTGTGGGAAAGGCTTATTTAAAAGAGACATTACTCAGGTTGATTTCAATGGCATTGGGCACTGGTGGGACATAAAAAATGAAAGTAAGGGGTACAATGATTATGAGCTTTGGAGCTGATAGGGAGTGAAAAAATGGCACTAGTGGAAAAGAAGTGGAAATTTAGTTTAAACATGAAAAGTCCTGTGACGGGCACAGTGAATTTCATGAGTCATCTGATAGTTCAGGTGAAGATATCTGGTGGGCAAGGCTAACTAGCAGGGGGGAAGGGCACGGTGGACAGGTCAATCCGAGAGTCATCTTATTTCAGGAAGTTAGGACTGAGGAAGGAAGAGAATGCAAATCGGTTAAGCATAATTCTCAGAGTCTTTACAGAGGGCAGACATCACACTAAATCCGGGTGTTCAGAGGAAAGGTTATTGACGAAAGGACTCAGGATACCCAGCTACTCAGGAGGCTGAGGCAGGAGGATCACCTGAGCCTAGTAGGTTGAGGCTGTGGTAAGCTGGGATAGTGCTGTAACCCTCCAGCATGGGTGACAGAGGGGAAACACTGACCTTAAAAAAAAAAGAAAGAAAAAGAAAAAGAAAGGACTCAAGATAAAGGTGTCAGTGGGGTATAGCAAAAACACCAGGGGTAGTCTGGAATCAGGGCTGAAGCAGCAAACCTTTTACTTAAAAAAACCAGAACCCAGAAAAACAAGAGGGCTGTGTAGGGTCAAACAGATTGAGGGGGCAGTGACCTTCTGTCAAGGTGACTCACAGAGGAGCGGCCAAGTGAATATAGACCCAGTGACCCCATTGGCTGAGAGGGGAGCATCGTGGACAAATGGAATGTACCCACAAAGTAACCACAGTCCTCACTCTCGGGGAAGAAGAAGCTCACTAATTCCCCAGGAGAGAGTCACTTCTGGCTGCTTATCCTTTTATTCAATAACTTTTATTGAGTTTCTTTCTTATTACAAATGTAGTGCATGCTCATTGTAGAGGAATTAGAGACTGTAGACAATAAAAAAATAAATTAAAATTTGTAGAACTCCCACTCTGGACAAAATTGCTGTTTGCAAAACTGCGATTATTCTGGACTTTTCTGTTAAAAATATATAGTTTAGTTTTCTTTTAATGTTGGTACATGCAGATAGATGTCATTTTGAACAGCTCCTTTTATATGGAGATATCACAATCAATTTAAATAACTCCTCTTCATGGAAACTCTTGTTGTGTTCTGCCTTCTAAACAATACTGCATTCCCGTAGCTAAATATTTATACACCTCAGGCTCAGTTTCTAGAAATAGAATTGCTGGAGCAAAAGGTTTATTCATTTGAGAAGGTATTGCAACACATTCTAGCATTAAGTTTTTTTTAAAGGGAGTATTATTTAAAGGCTAGAATGTGGACTTTTTGGTTAAACTTGGCTTAGAATTCTTAGTGAATTTGGGGAAATGACTTAACCTCCCTGGTTCTCAAGTTTCGCCATCTGTAAAATGGGGATGATAATAAAAACGTGCACTTCCCAGGGTTGTTGCTAGGATTAAGTGAGTTATTAAGCATGAGGGACTTGGAATAGAGCATGGAACATGGTAAATATATTTTTTTTAAATGTTAGCCATTATTATTGCCAAAAGTCTTCTTACCCAGGAGATGCTTAGTGACTGAGTCTTTAAATGCAGAAAGGCAGGCGGTTTTTCTTTTTCTTTTTTCTTTTGAATTAGAGTCTCACTCTGTTGCCCAGGCTGGAGTATAGTGGCACACTCATGGCCACCACAACCTTGACCTGCTGGGCTCAGGCCATCCTTCCACCTCAGCCTTCCAAGTAGCTGGAACTACAGGCACATGCCACCGTTCTTGGCTAGGGGTTTTTTTCTTAAAGACCTTGGACACCTGCTGGGTCACAGTATTGAGGCAGATAGCAGGGGAGGCCCCTGCCAGGTAACATGGTCTAAGTCCTCTAGGATAGTTTGACCAGGAATGACGAGTCTCTTCAAAGGTCTTTTCTCAGCATCACCTCTGTAAACTGGCTTTGTGAGGAGATAGAAGCAGAGAACCCAGGCTTTCCTTGGCAAGGCCTGGATTTGTGGTTTCCCACATGGCTGACCGAGAGCTGGTCTGGGGGGTGAGTGGGTGGCCACTTTTATTCAGTGCCAAAATACTAGCCAAGTGGCTTTGCCTCCTGACTGGAAGGACTCTCTCCTCCCCAGAGGTGGCTTGGGTCTGCATCAGCTCTAGTTTCAGTCTCAAGAGTTCAGACCAGGTTTAGGACTCCTCCCCAACCTGCTCTGAGTGAGGCTGGGCTGCAGGGAGAGAGGAGGCTGAGAGTGGGCCAGGGGCAGACTTTGGGGATATTTGGGAAGCTTCTAGAGAACTTGCCATCACACTTAGCATGAAGTTTGCACTCCCCGCCTTGGCCTCCTGATCAGACTCTTTCGGCTCTTATAGCATCCACCTCCAATCCCTCCCCTCTCCTCTCTAGCAAACTTCCACAAGCCAAGCCCATCCCTGCAGGTGGACTTTGCAGTGGCTGTTCCCTCTGCCTGGAAAGCTTTTCCTCAGACTTGCTATGAGCTTTGCAATGACTGTTTCCTCTGCCTGGAATGCTCTTCCTTAAACTTCCCATGGCTGGTGCTTCATGTCATAGAGATGTTACCTCCACAGGGAGGCTTCCTGGTCACCTATTCCTCACCTTCAAACCTTTGAGAACCCTCTGCACTTCTAGGCCCTGAAAATAGACAGACAATCAAGATAGAAAAGGCCCTTCATGGAGCTCATATGTCAGTGGGGAGGGGCGGACAGCAAACAAAATGTATGCCCAGAGATGATCAGAGGGTTCCTCAAAGAGATGGGACGGCTGATGGGATAGTGGGCCCTGACATGGGTTTTGTTTTATTTTTGTTTGTTTGCTTGTTTTTTGAGTCAGAGTCTCATTCTGTCACCCAGGCTGGCATGCATTGGCACGATCACAACTCACCACAGCCTCGACCTCCTAGGCTCAAGCGATCCTTCTGCATCAGCCTCCCAAAGTAGCTGGGACCACTGGCACAGGCCACCATGTTTGGCTAATATTTTTATTTTTATTTTTATTTGCAGAGATGAGGTCTCACTCTGTTGCTCAGGTTGGTCTTGAACTCCTAGGCTCAGGCAGTCCTCCTATCTCAGCCTCCCAAAGTGCTGGGATTTCAGGTGTGTGCCACCGTGCCTGGCCTCCTAACACCAATTTGAACCACATGGTCAGAAGGCTGTGGAAGTGACATTCATGCTGAAATTGCTCAAAATGCAGAAACCAGACATGTCCGCTAAGCAGGGGGGCTAAGCAGTGTTTCTCAATCTGGGTGATTTGTCTTGAGACATTCTTAGTTGTCCCAACTAGGGGATGGGGGTAAGGGGCTGCTTCTAGTATCCAGTGGGTAGAGGTGAGGTGATACTGCTAAAATTATGGTGCACAGGACAGTCTCTCAGAGCAAATAATTATCCTGCCCAAAATGTTAGTAGTGCTATAGTGGACAGTCTGGGGTTAGAGGAATCAAAATCTAAGAACAGGAACATACTAAGGAATATGTGAGCAAGAGGCAGATAGCAAACACGTTAACACGGAAGTAGGAATACATCCACAGGAAAGCTCTTTCCAACTTTCTCCACAGGGCCTATCCCCTCACCCTGAAAAACAATCTGCATGGGTTGCCACACTAACAATCATGGTCAAAAAAGGGAGCCCTTGAGTTGTGCTCACAGAGAGAGGGAAATAAAATACTACATTTAAACTTAGCTAAAGTAACAATGTGCTCTATGAAAAAACACATAGAAACTGAGTTCATCATTCAAAATTCAATCAACAAATATTTGCTGAACACCTATGTGCTGGGCATTGGAGACTTCTCCAACATGTAAAAGAAACTCCTCCCTCTTTCTATCTCTCCCTTTTCTCACTACACACACAAGCAAGAGGCAGTGGTATGGGAAAGTTTGGGTGGATTCAAAACGTTTACTTATACTCTAAAGAATTCTCATTGTCAGCTGAAGAGCTCATGTAACTTTTGGTATAGAGAGGAGATGGCAAATAATAATTTCTTTCTTTCAAACACACTCAAATTTTATACGTTTCTGAAACCTGGATCCATCTCACAGTCCATATCAAGTATTAATATAGACTCTTTCCTGAAAAGCTATCCTTAGGTTGATTGTAATCAACCTTAGATGTAAGGAAGTAATATTGTATATGACATAAACACCACGGTTCCCCTCCCTTGCCTGAGGCAGACATTGCTAATTGATTGCAGCACTCCTGACCATTTTACAGAATTCTGGACCCAGCCCCAGAGGTTTTCCTAGAGCAAGCTCTTGGCACTCAGTGTCCATAGGTGTCCCATGTCGTGAGGATGAGTGATATCTGCATTCTGTGCTGACTTGTTTTCCTCGTTTCTTCCCCATCTTCAACTTGTGCTGCCGGTTTTTTGTTTGTTTGTTTTGGCTTGACTTTTTTTTTTAACCTCCACTCAGAAGTGGCAGCAGATACAGTGAGACAAAGTTAGGGGAACAGGCTGATTCATAAGTGGTTGTGGTGTGTTTATTTCCCCATGGGAGAGAGAGGTGAGCAGGTTCTGAGCCAGGTGATGGATTCTGGCTCCTCCTTACTGTGAAGTCGGGTACTGAGGGAAGACAGTCCCAAGGGGAGGCTGGGCTCATGGAGGGAGGATCTGAGTCTGTGCTGAGAGGGAGGCCCCGCCTCATTCCCTGTGACAGGCCAGGAAACCAAGGGCCTAGCTAGGAGCCCATTTGTGCATATTTATATATAAAAGTCATGTCCGAAGGGCTGGGCAAGACAGAAAGGGAGCCCTTGAGCTGTGGGCAGATGGAAGGGAGGGGTGAACTGGGCGCTGCAGCTGCCACTGGGAATGTGTGGAGTTCTCTGCTTCTCCCAGACTCGATTTATTCCCCTGCAGGGGATGGTTCTGGAAGCCAAAAACGATGAGGCAGGGCTGGGGACACTCTTCCCAGGCCACTCTCTGCCTCTCCCCACTCCTTGACCCCTACTAGGAGTGCACCGTCACCATCCTCATGTCTTAAATAAATGACTCCCTTTAACGGGGCTCAACCTCCAAGCCACATCTCCATCCTTCTATCTGTTTCCTCACCATTTCTGGCATGGAATACAACAAAACATCCAGGAAGGTTGCATTCCCCCAGGAAATTCTGAAATAGTTCAGGTCTTGGCTTGAACATGGACCCTGAAGACAGAGAACATGAGGCCAAGGAAGCATCACCCCGGCATCGGTAATTCTGAAGTCGGGGGGTTCTAAGGTTGGGAAACGTAACTCCAGAAAATGTCACCATTTGTCTGTTGTCACACGTCACTCTCCCCTCATTCTCACTGGTGCCTTCATGCATGCAATATTTACAGAAGTAATAATGCATGGTGCCTTCTGACTTCTAGAAAGCTCTCACATCACATAGTTCCTGGATCTTCACAACATAGTGGCCAGTGCCACCCCCATCTTAAAGACGGGGAAACTGAGGCTCAGAGAAGTTAAAGAACATGCCCAGGAGAGACACAGGGGTAAACATTTGGGGTTTCGGTACCTCTCTTGTGACTGAGTCTTTCTAGTACAACAGCTGCCGTGTGAGCCCTGTGACAATTTAATTTCACGCAGCTATGTTTAGAAAGGTTTCATTAGGACAGGAAGCGACCCCACAGTGTAGCAAGGCCAGGCGTGATTAGCTTCGAAGTGTCCATTGCAGCTGTGCCTCCTGACCCAGCCAGTGGGCTCTGAGCCATCAAGGCCAGGCTCATCTTCCAAGATCCACAGTCCTCCATGAGGCAGGTCTGCAAGGGGAAAGGGGCCTGTTCTGGCCTGCGCCCTGGTGCCCATCCAGTGTCATGTGGAGGCCACAGACTTGAGATCCTTCCTTCCCCCCTCCCTCTCTCCCTCTCTTCCCCCCTTCCCTCCTTCCCTCCTTCCTTCCTTCCTCCTTTTATTCCTTCCTTCCTTTCTGTTCCCCACCCTTCCTTTCCTTCTTCCCTCCCTCCCTCCATTCAACAGACCTGAATTCGCTGAGCACTTACTACATGCCTACTTCAGTGTTGAGGAGACAGCCTGTGTGCAAAACCAGCAACTATCCCCACTGCAGTTTAGACGCCTGTGGGCGTGTGGGTGGGGGACACGGCCCGATGATGATAAACAAATAAAACACAGAGCATGTCAGAGGGCAGCAGGTGCTGGGTGTCTGCACTGTGTGGCACAAACAGGGGTGGAGGGAAATGTAAACAGAGTAGTCAGGGAAGGTCTCACTGAGAGGGGGGATTTGAGCAAAGTCAAGAAGGATGGAGCCATGCGACCAGACGGGGAACTGCATTCCAGGCAGGGGGAACAGCCTGTGCGAAGGACAGCGCCAATAGGGAAAAACGAGAGTGTGGCCACACTTCAGTTTCTCTGTCCTGGACAGCACTTCGAGGATCCCCGGGCATTTGGGGCTTGGTTGTGTTTTGGTTTTCCACACTTGCTCAGTGATCTGCTTGGGGATCTAGATCAAAGTGTTTGCACATTTTAGGTGAGCTGGACTCACTCCCTGAAGCCCACTCCTGTGGCATTTTTCCTCTTTCCTCTCAGAGTGCCAGATTAGCCTCCCCCAAATCATTTACCTCTCACTGCCTGAAGGCTCAGAGACCTCCATGGTTGCCTCCTGTCCACAGGAAAAACGCTGAACTTTTTTGGCTCAGCATTCAAGGCTTCCCCCTTCTGCCCCACCCCTACCCCAGACTTCTCCCCTCTATTCTCCTATGCAGTCTGCTTGCTTTCCCAGCAGATGTGTCTGCAGGCCCTGGAAAAACTGGAAGCTGAAGGACCGAGTCTGCCTGGTGGGGACACAGGTCGGCTAAACGGCACTTAGTAGGCTGGTTAGAGGCTCTGTGGCTGGTCCGTTGTCCTCACAACCCACAATCCCTCCGTCACACTCTCAGCTGTCTGTCCTTCGTTTTCATAGGATCCGACACTCATTCAGCAAGCACGTCCTGTCCCCTGCAATGTGGGTCCTCTGTCAAGTACTGAGGACCCCACGGCACCAAAGACAGGACCCCAGCACTCTTTCTGGAAACTTCCAGAGTCCCCCCAGCCTCTCCTTCAAGATTCTAACTACCTCAGGAGCCTTCCTTGACAGCCCAGAGTCCAGTCAGCTCCCTCCTCCAGGCTCCACAGCTCATGGGCTCTGCTTTATGTTTGATGTTTGGCATCTATTTATTGACAGTCACTAGTTATTTTTTAATAAATCTGACTCTAATCTCCAACTAGATTGAAGTAAGATAGGGCAGGGTCCCTGCAACCCTCTCTGTGCTTAGAAGCATATCTGGCACCTAGTAATTGCTAAATAGTGGTTTGTTAAAAATATAATCATTACTCAGAAAAAGTTTTTTTAAAAAATAAAATTCAAATTCTTTGGCCTGGCACTCAAGATCTTTCCTTTAGAATGCCACTAAACATCACTGCCTCCAGGAAGCCTTCCAGGAATGCGTATCTCAGGTTGACACAGAGTCACTGCCCTATACATGTGTACGCATGTACACACACACACACACACACACACACACACACTCCTCCCATCCTGTCCTCTATCAGAACATCCGTCTACATGGGGAATGAGTATTTGGTCTTCAAAGGAACAAATCCTTGGATTTGAACTGTGGCTCTGCCATGATTTGGCTATGTGTATCACCTTGAACTTCAGTTTCCTCATCTGTAAAATGGACATCATAACTGCATTTGCCTCCTATCAGGGGTAGAGAAGGTGCAGGGAGAAAAAAGTAAGCACGTGCTATCAAGGAGCTCTAGCACTCGCCAGGCCCGTGGAAGGTTGCTGTGAGTGAGCAACCTTTGCATTGACCACAGGATGCGTCTGGGTCCCCTTTGAGGACAGCACAGAGCTGGCTTTGCTCTCCTCTCAACTGCCAGTGCCTGCCAAGCTCTGTGACAGAGAAGGTGCTTAATTAACATTTGTTGGGTGTGACCATCCATATTTGCTTTGATAGAAAATCTAACAAATATTGGCCAGGTGTGGTGGCTCACACCTGTAATCCCAGCATTTTGGGAGACCAAAGTAAGAGGATGACTTGAGGCCAGGAATTTGAGAATAGTCTGAGCAACATAGTGAGACCCCATCTCTACAGAGACATCTGACAAATATAACAATCTCTCATTTCAGCACAGTGTCCAAGTCCACTGGCGGGGCATCGACAACAGTGACAAGTCAGAACTCAGAGTCGACTCGCCTCTGTGTGGGTCCCTGCTCTGTGACACTTCCAGGCTTCCCATAGCAGCTACACTGAGCCAACCTTAAAACACTCTGGCGGATTCACTCAGACTCCACTGCTTTCTTTGTCTTTACCCTGATCCAAATAATTTCTATTTTCCCATTATAATTTAATTTTCTCCCTTCCTCCCAAACCAGAGCACTTTGCCCACAGAGAGACGGGCCATTGTTTGCATTTATAGCATCCTTATTAATCTGCCCCGACCTCTGGGCTCAGAGCTCAGCCTGGGGGAGCAACTTCAGTTCTATTTCCATAGGGCCTATTAAAATGCCTTCCTTTCATTGGCTCAACGCAGAAAGGAGCTAAAAAAGAAAAAAAAGTCAGCTTTCCTATTCCATTTCAGGGATCAAGAAGGACATACAGGTGCATCTGCCCTGTGTCTGTGATCCCCTGTGTGAGGGACCCAGACGAACCTGCACAGGAAGGCTGGCGAGGCTGGGGACCGGCAGGAGCTGGCGGCCCTCGGATGGCTTTGCCTGGGTTCCTGATGGGCACATTGAAGCTTAGAACAAACACATGTAAAACTGGCAAACACTGGGTTCACATTTGGCCTTCAGAAAAACTTCTGGTCAGCTGGGTGGCACAATGGCTCACACCTATAATCCCAGCACTTTGGGAGGCCAAGGCAGGAGGATTGCTTGAGCCCAGGAGTTTGAGACCAGCCTGGGCAACATAGCAAGACCTTGTTTCTACAGCAAATATTTAAAAATTAGCCAGGTGTGGTGGTGCATGCGTATAGGCCCAGCTACTGGTGGGAGGATCATCTGAGTCTAGGAGGTTGAAGTGCAGTAAGCCATAGTTATGCCACTGCACTCCAGTCTGGGGAAAAAAAATTCTAGTCAAATACTACTGAAAGGACAAAGTTGGTAAAGCTAATCTTTATCTAAAGTATGCATTTCTCGATGCCAGAAGTATCTCATAATGGCAATCAAGCTTGCCTAGAGTAAAGGGAATTTACAAGGCCTAAGACATCAGGCATTGGGCAAGGATTGTAGAAGTCACGAAACTTGTAATTACAAAAGTTATGCAGATCGCAGGACTTGTGATCCCTCAGAAGGGGAGCAGGTGGGGATTCAATCTTCCAGTAGATTGGGCGGTATCTACAGAGAAGTCAAGGATCCTCCGAAGCTACCCACTGGGAATGCATGGGAGATAGGGAGAGGTGCAGCCTCCATTAGCTCTAAGGAATGTCATTCAGGAAGGTGCAGGAGCACTGGAATCCTTGTCACACCCTCTCTAGGGGATATGATAATACGGCAGACATTAATGGGTTTCTGTGTCACAGGATCTCCAAGACATTTGCAGGTGGTCGATAAGGAAGTCACAGCAGTCACGTCTACCTGACTGCAACATCTCCAAGGAAAAGGATTTAAACTGGGGTTCAGGGGGCTATGGGGCCACACTCATCTAGAGTGTAGGCCCGCTTCCTGTCTGTGGGTAATGATCTTTTCTTAAGTAAATATTTTCTTCTTTCACCTCTTTATGTGTTGCAATTCCTCGCATTACTTGGCTCTCTGGGTGTCAGCGCGTACCTCTGGCGCGCGGTTCCGGTGATGCTGTGCCCCTCTCCATACCTCTACCCTCACCCTATCCGTGCCCTAACAACTACCAGTGGATTTTTAGGATACTTAATACTTACTACCTGCCTTTGAGTATATACTAGGCTTCAGGCACCAATCCTAGTGCTTCCTGGGTATTAATCCTTGAACCTCACAACCCAGGTGAGAAATACTTTATTTTTCCCATTTTATAAGTGAAGATGTTGAGGCACAATGAGGCTATGCAACTCAACCAAACCCCCAAGCTCTAAGCAGCATACAGGGTCCAAGTTCCCTCATGTGAACGCTCAGCAGAACTGATGTAAGACACCCTGTGCTTGGTGAAGCCCGGGACCATGGTTCAGTGAGAATGGCACAGGCTAGGGGCCAGCCCCCCATGTTCTCTTGGCCTGAAGCCTTTGCTCAGAGCATCACCCACCCAGCTTTACATGGTGGTCTTGGTGGCAGAGGTGGGATTGGAACCCAGACTGACCCCAGAGTCTGTGCATATGACTGCTGCCCAGCCATGCATCTGTCTGGGCTACTTTTTGTCCTTGAGTTACCAGAGCAAACATAGGGGACAAAAAGTGACTCGCTTTCGCTGGTTTGCTAAAAGCAACAGGATTGGAGCATTCACACACACACTAAAACCGCAGACCTAACCCCTGGGGGCAACACTTTGAGGTCTTAAGACGCTGAAGGCAGGTCCCAGGAGAGAGCCCTTCTGGATCTGTGTAGATTGGAGACACATTCACAGCCAAGGAGGGCACGGATGACGTAGTCAAGTCTGAGATTTCAACTTCAGACAATGACATGGAGGAAGAGGAACAGCACAATCTTGAGCATCAGAGGGACCCGTGTTGACGTCCCGGATCTGCCTCTCGGGTCTGCATGACCTTGGCTGCGTCAGTAACCAGGCCGAGTCTGAGGATGAGTAGTCACTGATGGCTGGGCCCTAGAATAGAGCCTCTACCGCGCTGCTTCTCCTGCCTCTGTAGCTGTGACGGCAGCTCACGGCCTCAAAACCCATCTGCCGTGCACATGCCGAGGGAGTGTGTGCGGCTGGGGACGCACTCAGAGCCCAGGTGCCGCAGGAGTGAACTGTTTCCAGAACAGCCCGACTTCCCCTCCAGCACCTTCTTTTTTACTTAAAACACTCACGCAAAGGGACCTGCCACCTGCTGGAGCCCTTGCTCTGCTTCTCTTTTTCTGTGTGTTCTTTTTTCTTTTCAACTGAGATTTTTTTGACAAGGACTGCAGGGACAGCCGAGAATGCATTCTTCAAGGAGCCAGGGGGCATGGAAAATACAAGTTTTTCTCTGCCCCAGCAAGTAATACCAAAAACCAGGCCAATTGCAGTGGCTCAAGACTATAATCCCAGGCCTTTGGGAGACCAGGAAACGAGGATTGCTTGAGCCCAGGAGTTCAAGATCAGCCTGGGCAACATAGTGAGACCTCATCTCTACAAACCAACAAGCATAGCCGAGCATGGTGACACATGCCTATAGTCCCAGCTACTTGGGAAGCTGAGGCAGGAGGAGTGCCTGAGCCCAGAAGGTCAAGGCTGTGGTGAACCATAATCATACCACTGCATTCTAGCCTGAAAGAGAGAGTGAGACCCCAACTCATTATAAAAAAGAAAGAAATGCCAAAATCCAAGACCAAATAACAGCGCCCCCCCAACTATGCCAATCACTTTCTCTCCTGGCCCCAGAAGGATGGGTATACATTTGGAATTTGACCACTTCCTCTTTGTCTGATACTCATGGCAGTGCCCTGGGCATTGCTGGAGGAAGCAAGTATGGTTCTGCAAGGTGTCCTCGACCCTCTGAGTTTGGGGTGCAGAGTAATTCTGCTCACACATTTGGAAATCACAGGCATTTGGCTTCTATTGAGTGATGAGACAAAGAGCTTATTCCACCAGTCTTTGCTGAGAGCAGATTTCAGACCAGAATCTGGCTGAGTTCCAGAGAGTCCCCCGAGGATTAACAAATTTGAACTCAAGTAACTTATCTCCCTCCAGAAGCCCTACTCCGTCGAATGGGACCCCACGAGCAGAGACCTCTTCCATAAGCAGTTCTCTGCCAGCCAATAATTCTAATCTCCTTACACCATCCACTAACCATCTTTCATTGAAAAATTTCCTCCTCTGATGAATACTGTCCACCACTGACTACTGAAGAATTTCAAGATGAAATTAACAACCAAATAACAATACCAGCTGGCACTTGCCTTCTCTTCTCATGAGTTGCTCCAAGTTATCCAACCATATTTTCTTCCTTAATCTGGCCTAGAAGCTAGAAACTGTTTATTCTCTCTATTTTACAAATCTCTCTGAGACTCAGAGAGATAAGCAACTTGCCTTAAGTCACACAGCAGAGCAAGCTACGAGTTAACGAAGCCCCATGCTTTGCCGGGTATGGTGGCTCATGTCTGTAATCCCAGCACTTTGGGAGGCTGAGGTAGGAAGATCACTTGAGCCCAGAAGTTTGAGACCAGCCTCTATAGCATAGTGAGACCTCATCTCTAAAAAGAATAATAATAATAACAAATCCCATGCCTGTTAAGGACCACCTCTCTAACTAAGATGCCACTCCCCGCAAAGGTCACTCTCACTACCCTGATGAGGGTGAGACTGTGTTTTGAGTAACACTATAATTTACACCCTTAAATCCACTATGGCATGTTTGGAATCTGAGCAGGAATGTAGCACATTTCCGGAGTGGTTGCTGGTCCTATCCATGATGCCTATGAAGTTTGCCCTCAGGAAGCATGTGGTCTAGGTGGGAAAGCAAGACCAGCAAATGCAAGATGATTAGAGAAACTACACAGGGTGGAGCCTTCAGTGTGCTCTGTAAATTATAAACACTGTGGGGCAGTCCTTTCCAAAGTGCATTGTATAGAAGAAAGTGTTGACATGTCTTTAAAAAA
The DNA here is from genome assembly GCF_000164805.1 of Carlito syrichta. Classification (NCBI taxonomy): domain Eukaryota; kingdom Metazoa; phylum Chordata; class Mammalia; order Primates; family Tarsiidae; genus Carlito; species Carlito syrichta. The sequence goes on from NW_007037784.1 coordinate 634,394, forward strand.
AATATTCAACGGTCACAAATGTAATGATACTCATTGTGTTCAAAGCGTGAGATTGTGGGAAATTATGTTTTAGCTTTCCCATCTTTCCATAACACGTTTAAAAAATAATTTTTTTGGCTATGCTCATTGGTAGAAGGAAAATAAAAGTCTCAGCCCCTACAGAGGATACCTTACTCTATAAAACCCAGCCCTTTCTTCGATCCATAAAGGCTTCTCCCATTCACATTGACTGTGGCTTCCTGCAGTCCACATCTTTCTTATTTTAATACAGTGGGGAAAAACCGAGTCTTTGGTCCTTATCCATGGTGCAACAGCCAGGCATCACTGCCCTATTGCTGCCAGAGGACCTGTGGTGTGGACAGGCAGGGGGCTGCTGCCCACAGGTTGCCCCCAGGCCCCAGGCTGTTTCCCAACCTTAGCCCCTCAAATTTACCGCCAAGGTTTCATACCACTCCAAGGACTCCACCAATTGAAGACTTCATGGACTGAGCATCTCTGAGCAAGAGGAGAACAACAGGGGTTATTTGGTCTTGAAAAAGTCACTGAATTATGTAAAATGGTCCTAGGGGCCGAATGGGTAAGCTGATGCCCCCACGCCACTTGGGGTATTTATTTGGGATCTCCATCCCTGGGACCCTCTGCCATTGGCCCCCACAGAGAATCATGGCACAGACTTAGGCCCTCAGCCTTGCCTCCTGTCAGGCCTTGGACCTCACTGATGTGGAAGGCCTGGGGTTCTCCAAGTGCTCGGCAGGGAGCAGAGCCTGCGTCAAGCTCTTCTTGGCTTCAGGCCTCAGACTGAGGAAGGCACCTATGAGGGAGAGTGAATGAGCCCTTGGGGATTGAACAGGACAAAGAGAAGGATATCGGTTTGGCAGAGGAGAGAAGCAGCTTACCTGGACGTGAGTGTTTCCACTGAACATTTCCCAGACTGTGCTGCCCGGACAAACCACATACCCCTTCGTGCCTGAGCTACGTTTTAAAATTCAGTAGGTGCAATTATTACTACCTGCCATTTGTTGTCAAAATCCTCACAACAACCCTTTTGGATTATTATGTTCATTTTAGAGATGAGAAAATCGAGGCACAGAGAGGTTAAATGACTTGGCTATAGTTATAGGACCAGTAATGGGTGGGTGGAGACTTGAGGCTGGGTGTGTTGAACTGCAGGGCTTGTGCCCTCCAAACTACACATGCATAGCTCTCCCACTCACCCATGCAGTGTCCTCCCAAAGGGCCAGCACCTTTGTGCTCAAGAGGCCCTGTCCCCTGTCAACATAGACCCACGTGCCTGTGATTTCCCATAAACATGCCCCAAATCTCTCTCCCGCCAGCTCACTGCTCATGATGTCCTGAATTCCCCTCATATCATAGCCACATATTTTTAGAAGTCTTCAGTCAAGTTCCAAGTGTTGTCTGGGAGGACAAAATAAAAACTATGCACACAACTATCATCGGATCAGCTAACTGACATTTTAGAAGTGCAAGAAACTGAGGAAGTAGAAGAGGAGTGAGTTGAGGAAGAGGAAGAGGTGTCCTGGGCCAGGAGGCCAAGCCAGGGGAAATGGGGATGGGGGAGAGGCATTCTGGCTCCCAGGCTCCAACTGAGGTGGCCCAACCTTGTTGCTGCTGACTGCATGAGGTTTTTGTGAGGTCCCTTGGAATCCTGATGGAGCTGTGGGAGGGGTTTCTGGAGCCAGCCTGGACTGGAGCTCATCTTCAGTGACACTTGCCCCCCAGCTCAGGGTGTAGGTGTCACCATCCTTGGCCTGGGAGACTTCTGTGGCTTCCAATAGATAAGCAGTAAGGGATGCAGGGGACCAGCCAATCATCACATGCCACAGAACTGACCCTCAGAGAACAACGACCACTCTCGCTGATGTGTTGCCCAAGGAAGGGCCTGCCCAGTGTGTGTTTCATTCTAGCTTCTTGGCCTGAGGCACTGCAAGAGGAAACGAATCCAGGGAGGCCAGAAGGCCCCGCAGCAACACTGGAGTCCAGGCTGCTGTTGAGAATCCTTCCTCTCCCTGGGGCTGGAGGTGAAACACGGGGCTACTTGGCAATATATGTCTCACTAAATACATATTTATATTTATTTTTCAGAATATCAAAAGCCATTTATGCTTTGTTGACTTCACTTCTCGGAATCTATCCCAAGGAAACATTCAAAATTACAGAAATAGCCATCTGCCTAAAGATGCTCTGGGCAGCCTTATTTATAACTGGAAGAACTGGAAGCAACCATTATGTCCAAGAGTGGGGAGATGCTTAAGCAAACTGTAGTCTACCTATTATCTAAGGAATACCATGAAGCCATAATACTAATAAGGGAAAATGATTATCATACAATAATAAATTAAAAAGTAGAAGAGTAAAAAACTTCAGGTGTTCGTCGTAGATATTGCAAAGGTGGCCACAATGTTTTGGAGGTCATCCATGCTAAGATGACCAGTAGATTATATGTAAGTGACATGGTGCAAGTTTCAAGCTTGGTCCTTGAGAAGATGTACTGCTTCTGCTTTCCCTACTGCTCCTGGATGAGAGACACATGAGACAGTCACCACCTGTCACCCACAACCATCAGACATGAAAAAGGTCATTGAGGTCAACTGACTGCAAGTGCATGAGTGAGCCCAGTTGAGATGATCCCAGTCCAGCCCAGCCCAGAAGAACCACCCAATAGAATCACGAGCCATTGCTGCCACTGAATTTTGAGTGTTTGTCACCCTGCAATGGCTAACTAATACACTAGTCTGTGAAGATAACTATGTACAGCAAAACCACTTACAAAAAAAAAATCATGGGAAGAAAAAAATTCCAAAATGTACATTTATTAAATGGTGGGGTTATTGATTATTTTTCATTTGTTTCAAATTTTTAAGAGTCTGCTTAAGTTATTTACAATGGAAAAAAATGCACATTTAAAAAATGAAACTTAAAGTCTAATTTTCCTCTCTAGAGAGTTCTATTTCAAGCCTCTTTGGCACGTTTGTGTTGAGTCAGGACTTTGCTATCAATTTCCTGCCCACAATTGATTCAGGGGGAGACTTGAGTCTCAGCCTCCAGTGGAGGACCAGGATGGTGGTCTCTGAAGGGCGGCCCAGACCCACTCCACCACTTCCTCACAGGCTCTGAAGCTTGGGAGCTATTCTCTGCAGTCGTACATGTCTCCTCTCTCTGAATCCCTCTGGCACTCATAGTCCACACAGTGCAGGCAGTCACACCAGGGGATACTCTATCATTGCTCCATTGTTCAAACCAGAACCAGAGCTGGGGTCATAGAATGAACCTGGCATTTGGAGCATAACGGCCTGAACTCAAACTATAGTTCAGTCCTTCCTGGCTCTTGCATTTATTTCTTGGGCACCTACTATGCATTAGCGCCTGAGCTATGCCTAGACATTGAGATAAACTAGCCACGGCCTCCATCCAGATGACACATGGCCTTCTGGGTGACAGTTACCCACTCAAAGGACAGTACTGCTACCCCCACCAAAGTTAGGATGGCTGTTTAATTTATTGTTCAAACTGGGATGCTTTTAAGAGTGAAAGGAGATTACTGGAGTAAATGAGGCCTGTCTAGGGCTAATGGGGACTATGCTCATGCTGCCCATAGCCCAGCATCTGTTTATGGAGTCTCAGTATAGTCAAGCACACAAAAGGAATTTAAACAAATTGAAAAGAAAGTCACTGCTTTCCCGTAAACACATACAAGAGGCCCACAATCATGACACTCAATTTTGTCTCTTTTTCATCTGCTCCTGAATTTTCCAAACTGAATCTGCTCCAAAACCCCACACGAGTCAAACCAGAGAAAGTTTTCTAGGACATCTGGTCCACATGGATTTTCTCTCTCTCTTTCTGCCACCTCCTCCCTTTCCAGCTCTTAGCTCTGTGTTACCTCTCTGCCTCCTGTCCTTCCAACACTAGGTCTCTCTGCCCACTTCCTGGAGGCATAGGTGAGAGGGAGGAGAATCTGAGAGTCAAAGACAAAGCAGTATTTAGGGGGTGGGGAAGGAGCAGGGAGGCCCATGCAGCAAATCTTGTCAATCGTGTTCCTAGCACACACAAAAGTAAATCACATAGTCTGATGACTCCAATGACAGAACAGTCCTACCTGCAGAAGGGACACCTAATCTAGCTGGCTCTTAATAAACATTTAATGAATTATGACAAATGTTCTGTGGCCCTTGTCAAATTACTTAACTTTTTTGAGCCTCAAATCCCTCTTCTAAAAAATGAGTGAATAAGTGAATGGTGAGGAATAAGTGAATGGTGCTCCCCTTCACCCAGCGAAGTGTGGTATTCATGCTAAGAAGCAACATTTTCCAGCTTTCCTTGAAGCTGGGAAGACCATGTGACTTGTCCTTACCAATGGGATGTAAGGATCAGTAACACATGCCACCTCTAGACTCATGTGTCTATGCATTAGATATTCAATCATCCACATGCTCCTCTTCCTTTCCTGCTCCCAGTTTCCTCCTGGATCACTTCAGGGTGACATCAAGGCTACAAAATGGTGCAGCCACAAGATGGAAGGAGGTTGGTTTCCCCAGCAACCACTGAGAAGAGAGATTTTCAAGCATGAGTATTCATACTGGACTTTTTGTGACTGGGAACGGCCTTATTATTGGGTAAAGCCATTACAATCTTTGAGTGGTTACAGTTGTTAATCCATCCTGGCTAATTCACCTCCCTCTCAAAGTTGTTATATAGACTAAATAAGGTGAATATAGTGGCTTGGATGGTGGCTCAAAAGGTATGTCTATATCCAAATCCCTTGAACCTTGACTATGACCTTATTGGGAAAAAGGGACTTTGCAGATGTAATTAAGCTAAGGATTTTGAGATCATCTTGGATTACCAGGGTGGGCCCTAAATCCAGTGATAAGTGTCTTTATAAGAGACAGGAGAGTAGAAGTCACTGACAGAAGAGGACAAGTCAATATGAGGACAGAGGCAGAGACTGAAATGGTACGGAGGAATACCTGCAGCCACCAGAAACTGGAAGAGACAAGGAAGGATTCTCCCCCAGAGCCTTGGAAGGAGCATGAACCTTCCGGCACCTTGATTTGAAATTTCTGGCCTCCAGAACTGTGAGGAATACATTTCTGTTGCTTTAAACTTCCCAGTTTGCAGCAGTCTGTTACAACAACTCTATGAAAGTGCCAGAGTGAGGTACGTGCCAGGTCTAGTGCAGTGCTAGGCATGAAGAAAACACTCAGCAAATGATTTTTTAAGAATCAGTGCGTTTATGTTCCTACATTTCTCTCTTTAGAGACAAGGTCTTCTGGGAGATGGTGTGCCTTTGAGAGAAGGCACAGTTCAAATCGACCTTGCTAAATCCCAGAGAAGATTCGAGTGAAGCTCATAAGAGCATTCACACTGAGAGTAAATGTAGACCTGAGCTTTGCAGGAGTGATCTTATTATTTATGGATGACAGGCGTACATTTTTATTAATGTAAAACAAAAGGGATTATAAAGACTATCTCTGCAGGGACTCTTTTTAAATGCCAGCAAGAGGCAGCTCTGGGACCACCTGAGGAAACTTCGTTAGGTGCAAGGTCCGGATATAGAGTATGTCTCTGTCTCAGTTAGCATGATGTGTCATGAGGGCCACTTGGAGTCCCACCCCAGGCTGAGTTCCAAGAAAGGGTGCTAGGCAAGTCCTTACCAGTGCTGCCTGAGAGAGGTGTGCTGTAGGAAACAAGAAGAGCGTAAGGTTGGGAAATGTTTGTTCAATAGGTCCAACTAATTTGTTGACAAACAATGGCAAACTCTGTAAAGTATTTAAGAAGAATATTCTGAGCCAAATGTGAGTGACCTAAGCCAGTGACTGTCCCAAGAGGTTCTGAGAACGAGTGCCTCACATAGGTGAATGGTAGCTTGGTTATATACATATTAGAAAGACAAAGTTACAAAAAAACCATAAATCAATACATGTGAGATTTACATTGGTTTGGCCCTGGAAGAGGGGACATCTCCTAGCAGGGGCTTGCAGGTCATAGGTGGATTAAAATGTTTCCTCTGTCTAAGGAGTTTTGAAATCAGTAAAGGGAATGCAGCATTAAAATAAGGGGCAGTTTGATTAAGTATCTTGATATGTATAGGAAGCCTCACAGGTGGCAGCTCTGAGAGAGAATAAATATCAAATGTCTGCATCCCTGGGAAATTTCCCTAAGAGATGGCTTTGCAGAATCATAAAATATTTTTATTTCTTTCTTTATCTGTTATGTGATGCTATGCCAGATTCAGGTTGGAAAATAAGCCACATTACATAGGGGTAATAAACATCTGCCTGATGAGACTGCATAGGGTGTGACTAACCAGGCCCCTTAGTTAGGAATTTGGCGAGACGGAAAAAACAAAAAGGTCAGAGTTTATAGTTTAGTCCTTAAGTTACATCAGTGATCTATCACAGAAACAAAGAAGAGAGTACCACATGTTCTAACTCACAAGAGGACCCTGAACATTTGCCATAACACTATAAGAAAGGGATTGACAGTAGCGAGATACTGCTGGGGTAGGAAGGGGGTGGGGGAAATACAATATCAATAAGGGTAGCTGATCTCAAACTTGGCAAAGTAGGGACCAAAGAGAGACCCAAACTTTACCTGTATGATGACCACTTGCGTACCTAATCCTGAATTGTATCCCACATCTTTAAAGTTCAATAAATAAAGTTAGATTAATTAAGGTTAAAAGTTTAGTTCTCCACTCACACTGTCTACATTTCAGGTGTTCAGTAACCATATGTGCCTAATTGCTAATATATATATTGAACAGCTCAAATTAATAGAACATTTCTGAGGCTGGCATGGTTAGCACAGCACATAGTTTAGCATTAGTTAGGTAAGTTTTCTTAGGCAGGTCTACTTTAGAAAACTGAGAAACAGGGTAAGCATTCAGATGTCTTTCTTATCCATACATGAACTGTACCTAACTAGCCAGGTATATCAGACCTGACCACATTGTTGACTGGAATGTAAAATTACCAGTACAGTAAATCACAAAACAATAGGGAATTACTCAAAACATAGACATGATGTTCTAAGAAAAGCCCAAATCTAGTTGGGCAGTAACTGTCATTATTTAACAGGTTCTTGTGACCTTAAAAGTTTGAGAGATGGTAACCAAAACTCGTGACCTGATACTTTCAGCTCTCTGCTCCTAACTCATGATTTGCTTAATCATAATTGTAAAATTATATAAAGCTTCTTGTCAAAGGCAAACACACATCCTTTCTCTTAAGGCATTCATGCTTTCTCTTGAGTGTGTCTTTTTTTCCTAATAAATTCTATCTTAAACTATACTTTGAGCCGGGCTCGGTGGCTCAGCCTGTAATCCCGCACCTTTGGGAGGCTGAGGTGAGTGGATTGCCTGAGCCCACGGGTTCGAGACCCGCCTGGGCAACTTAGTGAGACCTCATGTCCACAATAAGTCAAAAATGAGCCGGGCGTGGTAGTGTGCGCTTGTAATTCCAGTTACTTGGAAGGCTGAGGCAGAAGGATCGCCAGAGCCCAGCAGGTCGAGGCTGCAGTGGCCGGGAGTGGCCACTGCACTCCAGTCTGGGCGACAGAGTGAGACTCCAACTCAAAAAAAATAAAAATAAAAAATAAAAAAACCCCACTATACTTTGGACTCACTCTGAAATTCTTTTCTGTGCTGAAGAACCCACAAAACAACAACTACACACCCGCATCACCTGATATCATCTCCACCATTACAGAAAGTACTATTGGATCATGCTGCTCTCACTGGGGTAAAAATAAGCCAGAGAAAATAAATAAGGCAAGAATAGGGTATAGGGGTCAGGAGCAGTGGGTTCCAGGCTGGGTTCTGACACTCACGAGGACTGTAGAGACAGACCTGAGTTCCAACCCCTTCTCCACCAAAGTTGTGTGGATTTGGGAAAAATCACTTTTTCTCTCTGAGTGCAGATGGGTCAACAGTAGAAAGAGGTGTGTATCTTATTGGGATCCTGTGATTCCAGGAAAAAAGAAGAAGCAGAAACCCTTAAGAGGCTAATACTCTTTGGCTTTTAAGAATTTATTGAAAAGAAATAATCAGAGAGGCTAACAAAGACTGATGTTCAAAGATCGTCATTGGAGAATAGTTAATAATAGCAAAACCTTGAAAATAGCCTAAGTATCTCAAAATAGGAAAACAGTAAAATGAGTTATGGTACATCTATCTGATAGACTGTTATGGAGTCATGAAACATCATTTTGTAAATATACTATGACATAAATGGGGAAGTGTTTCTATCTAAAATGAGAACATATTTAAAACTGTATAATGTATTCCTACATTTGTTTTTAGAAATCATTTGTTATCTATCTTTAGAACATAAGCCACCAATATTCTGACAGTGGTTTTCTCAGGATATTGGACCTTGATTGATTTTTTATTTTCTTCTTTGTACTTGTCAAATTCTCTATACCTTACCTCTATTAGTTTGCAAATCGAAAATATTATGCAGAAAGTAATCATGTAAGCCAAGGTGATCTTTAAGGGCCCTTTAAGGGCTGACACTCAGTTAGAAGATGCCAGCCGGCTGTCATCTTCCACTCCATGACTCTCCCATCTCCATTGCCCAGTTCTGGTCCCCAAACTCTGTCCTTATAGGTACAAACTCCCTTGTACCTGTCAATTTATGAAAAGTGGCATCAGGGCATGGGAGCAGTTAGAGAGTGGAGACTGAAGCAGGCCTGTGGATCAGCAGAGGCAGATTCTGTCCCACTAAACACAAACAAGCAGACACGCATCACTATTCTAAATACCCCACAATATAGATTTGAAGAAATCTGTTATGGGTTAGCCACATAACGGAAAACTTTACAACCGTTTCAGAAAAATGTCTTATGCACAACTATACGTCAATTAAAAAAAAGAAAAGAAAAAGAAAAAGGCTGAGCATATGCTTATGTCTGTAATCCCAGCACTTTGGGAGGCCAAGGAGGGAGAATTACTTGACCCCAGGAGTTTGGGACCAGCCTGGGCAACATAGCAAGACCTCGTCTCTGAAAAAAAAATTAACCAGGTATGGTGGTGTGCACCTGTAGTCCCAGCAACTCAAGTCTTGAGGTGGAAGGATGACTTGGGTCCAGGAGTTGGAGGCTGTGGTGAGCCACGATCATGTCACTGTTCTCCAGCCTGGATGACAGAGCAAGACCTCTTCTCAAAACAAGACAAAACAAAACAAAGGTTTTATGGCATGGAAAAATGATTGTAATATTCTGTTACCTTTTAAAAAGCAAGCGTTGTTTAATTATTTATTTTTGAAAACTGAAGCACAACCTCAAGATTCTCTGCTTATTCCTCTGGGTGCTGGGGATGTGACAGTGAATAAGAACTGCTGAAGTCCCTGATCTTAGCTCCTGCTCCTGTAGGGAAATGTGTGAATGGAGGATGCGTATGAATATATGTTAAATCACAAGGAGAGGACGGGCTCTGGAGGGAGATGATCACAGAGCTTCAAGGATACTGAGTCAGAAAGTCCAGCCGGTTCAGGAGATAAGGAGAGTGGCTGATGGGATGGGTGTAAGGGAAGGCCCCAGGGCAGAGTGCCCCCCCCCACGAGAGAGAGGACCAGGAGGCAAGGACAAGGAAGCCTCCGCTGTGGACGGTGAAGGCATTTGCCCCCTTCTTGTGTATCTGGAAGGACATGCTGCTCTGGTCTGCCGCTGTCTCCAAGCAGCAAGAAGCAAGGCCACTCTTAGCTTCTTCCTGCCCTTCTCCAGGATGATTTGCAATAAGGAAAAGACATTAAAAAAAACAACCACCACCTTCCCAGGCAGACAGGCGGCAGCACTCTTTATTTATTTATGTGCCTCCTTGTTTCAAAGAGGATTTCCAAGCTGCTTACAATTATAATAACAAAGTAGCAGGCTAAAACACCTTGTCATTAAGTAAGAAAAATGAGGCCAAGAGAAAGATGGTGAGAAGAGTCAGAAGGAGAAAGAAGGGAGGTCTCCCTTTCACACGGCAGGGAACGACCTTCTCATGTTCCTTGGCATGCCTTTTCTTGCCATTTAATTTTGACATTGACATTTACTTTTGCAGTTCGTTGTTATACTTTGTGTCCACAACTCTACTGGAATATCTCCCATTATTTCCTCTGACTTTTATTACTCTCATTCTTTTAAAACACATCGGTTCTCTTTTCTGTTTGCATTTTTGCAGTTTTAGGAATCCAACGTCCCTTCCCCAGAGAGAAGGGGCCTTGTCTGATTGGTCCCACTGCGGTGATGTGTCCAGAGCCTCCTCATAGTAGATACTCCAGTGTGAATGCATAACTTAGCCAGACCAGAGGGTGACTCACACACTCTCCCTGCAATGTTCAGCGAGGGACACACTCAGCAGGGACTCAAGATCTGGTTGCCAATTTGATTTATGGGACTTATTACTCCAAGTGTTGGCAGAGAGGAGATATTGATTCAGAAGGGCTTAAATAAATACATGGAAAAGGGTTAGAGACCGAAGTGAGGGCAGCTGACATAGCAGTCATAAAGACACATCAGACTCTTGAAAACCGCTCCCAAGGGAGTCATGGGTTAACAGAGGGGCCGGGACAGCTGTGGAGTCAGGAGGCACAGGTTCAAATCCAGGCTCTGTTGAAACACATGTTAAGGGTATGACCTTGGGCATATCACTTTGTCTTCTGCTTTAAGGCCTTTATGAGGGTTGTGGAGAGGAATATGTATGTGCACATGTGTATGTGCATGTATGTTTATATGTACACATGTGCATATATATGCATGAGCATGTGTATGTGTACATGTATCTGAATGTGTGTATATGTGTGTGTATGTATATGAATATAAGCTTGTGTATGTGTATATATGTATGCATATGTGTATATGTTTGCAGATATATGTACATGTGCATATGTATATATGTATTTGTGTATATATGTGTATATGTATATGTATGTATATCTCCCATATTTCCTCTGTCTTTCATTATTCTCTTTTTTAAACACATCATTCTCTTTTTGGTTTGCATGTATACATGTATATGTGTATATGTGATTTTGTATGTATATATGCATACATATGTATACAAGTATATGTATGTGTATATATGAACATGTGCATGTATACATGCATGTGTGCATGTGTTTATATGTGGGTACATGTGTGTGTGCGTGTGTATGTAAATGGAAGGAAGATGCCAAAAAATGGAATTTATTTATTAAAAATTGTGTATTATTCTCACATGTTTAAACCTCAGTACCTTCAAAGTAGTCCCCATTTGATGCAATACACCTATTTCCACTGCTCAAAATAGTTTTTGAACTTGTCAATTTTGATGCCTTTTAGTGCTTCTGCTGTTTATTGTTTCACCCATTTACATACAAACACTTCCCTTTGAAAACTTTTTTTTCATCCAGGGAAACGAAAAAAAAAATCACTCAGGGCAAGAGATTGGTTGAATAGGGAGTGTGGGGCATAAGGGTCATGTCATTTTGGGTCAAAAACTGCAGAACACTCAGGGCAATGTGGGTAGATATGCTGTCATGGTGAAAGGACCAGTCACTTGTTTGCCACAACTCAGGATGTTTCTTCTGCAAATTATGATACAACCTTCTCAAAAGTTCCAGATAAAAAGCTTTGGTTGACTGTTTGATCTAGAGGAACAAAATCACAAGTGTACAATAAAAGACCCGCCCTCCAAAAGATAATTCTGGTGTTCTTTGGGTCCCCCTCGTACTTGTATATATGTATATATGTTTGCATATGTATATGTATATATATGTATATGCGTGTATATGCTATGTACTTGTTTGTGTGCATGTGTATGTGTTTACATGCTATGCATACTTGCATGCATGTGTGCATGAATATGACCATGTATATGTATGCACATGCACGCACACATGAATGTGCATGTATCTGTGTATGTATATTTATGTGGTCATGCTCTGGCATAGTAGATGCTTAATAAACAAAAATACCCTCCTAAATGACAGTTTTTCTATTACATTTGTGCAGTAGTGTGTGACTTGATATAAGAGTAGACAAAGCATTTCTACATGCCCCTATACCATTCCATGTAGTAACTTCAGGCTTTCTTCTTTTTTGAGTTGGAGTCTCACTCTGTTGCCCAGACTGGAGTGCAATGGCATGCTCATGGCCACCCCAGTGTTGACCTGCTGGGCTCCGGTGATCCTTTCACCTCAGCTTCCAAGTAGCTGGAACTAAAGTGCATGCTACCATACCCAGCTAATTTTTTTGATTTATTGTAGAGACAAGGTCTCGCCCTGACTGATCTCGAACCCACAGGCTCAGGCAATCCACTCACCTCAGCCTCCCAAAGTGCTGGGATTATAGGCTGAGCCACCAAGCCCGGCCACCTCAGGCTTTCTAATGCCCACTGGCTTATGACTACCACCATCACCTGCAAAAGTGCAGTTGCCCTTCAGAATCTCTTATGATGTGTTCTAGCTACTATGGCTGCATGTTCTAGCTACTATGGCTGTATAACAAATACCCTGCAATGCAGGGGCCTAAAGCATCGACTTATTCTACTCATAGAGTCTGTGGCTTGGGAATTCAGAAAGAGCACAGAAGGGTGGCTTGTCTTCTTCATTGCATGTGAGGTGTCAGGTGGGAGACTGGCAGGCTGCGGCTGGAGTCATCTGCTGGCTTGGTCACTCCTGCCTCTGGTGAGTGATGCCTGTTGTGGGCTGAGTCGGGCTGTCGGCTGGAACATGGGGCCTTGGCTTCCCACAGCATGGTGGCTGGCGTGAGGGAAGTGTCCCAAGAGCGTGCCTGGTGAAAGCTATGCCCCTGTCTGTGACTCAGTCTTGAAAATCACTCAGTGGCATCGCCGCTGCATTCTATTGGTGAGGCAGTTCCAGACCCCTGCAGGGTTGAAGGGGAGGAGACACAAATGCCCCTCTTGATTGAGGAGTATCAACGTCACACTGTGAAGACAGCACATGGGATGGGATGTATGTTGATGTGACCATCTTTGGGAAATGCAACTTCCACACTGTGTGTCAGGTAGCTTAGGTGATTTCTCATTCCTCAACAAATACTAAAGGTCTACGTATAATTATTTCCATTTTAGAGATGGACAGCCCAAAGATCAGTGAGGCAAAGTGTCTTGCCTTGGGCAATTTATTTAATCTCTCTAAACCTCAGTTACCCCATCTATAAAACGGGTAGAAAAATCTCTGCTTCAGTGAGTTACTGTGAGCCTACATGCTAGTGCTTTAAGGGGTGGTGAGAAGGATTGGAGGAGGTATTTTGTGGTCTCTCACTTTGTACTAAGATAAAGCATCAATATTCATTGTAATAGCTTCATTATCTCCTTGCCCTCCCACCTACAGTCACTTGACCAACCCCACAGCCAGCAAAGGACCCAGGTCTCACCCCCACAGCTTCAAGAGCAAGCTTGGCAATGCTTTTCAGTTGTTGCAAAAGGGCAGCCTAGCGTATTCGGAAATATTTCTTCTTCACTCGGCCTCTCTGGGCTGGCAGAGAAAAGCCAGGAATAGGAACTGATTTCCCTTTTGTTGGCATGGGGAAGGGAGGAGTTGAGCTAGAGGAGCTGAGCTTGTCACCAGTCCCTGGCGTATCCACGCTGGGGCAGCCAAACCCTACCTTTGGCATTTACGTGCTGTGTTATGCTGGTCAAGTTATGGCACCTCTCTGGGTCTTCATTTTCCTTTTCTGTCTCTCTCTCTCTCTCTCTCCTTCTTTCTTTCTTCTTTTTTTTAACCCCAAACATACCCCGGCTCACTCAGCCACAATGGAAGAGATTGCAAATCACTCCCCCTCCTTTCCGCCTGTGCCCATCTTCCAAGAGGAAAAGACCCTTGGGAAGAATGCTAATGTTTGTTTCTACATTCCAAATAATGTGTAACCTGCATAACTCATTCAGTGGATTATGAGCAAGTAACCCTTCGGTCATACTTAAAAATGCAGTCAGTTGCACTGTGTCTCTCTCCCCCAGGGGAGCAGGAGGGAGGGTTGGTGTTTCTGGACGAGTTCATGGGCCCCAGGAGAACTTTCTGGCCCCTGAAGGGACTAAAACTACTCCTTTGAAAATTACTTTTCTGAGGATTAATTCCAAATCCTGTGTCCCTCATTGTCAATCTGTCTGCAAGGCTTAAAGCTGGCCTTAAGAGACCCTCTTGTGCTACGATGTCCATTAAACACACAATTTACTCTCTTGTTATTATGATTCAATTAGAGAAGGGGTGGGGCAGGACACCAACACTAGAGAGCATATCAGGGAACCTGGATGGCTGTTCTTATTTCATGCCTGCTGGATGCCTCGTGGCAGTTGGAGGAAGGGGTGAGGGAGGTGCTGGGATCACTCAGCAGGGATGGCTGGGTGGCACTCACCTCCCCGGAACCAGGGGGTGTGCAGAGTGACCTCCAGAATCCCAGGTGGCAGGTGTATAACAGAGGTGGGCTGTAATGTCTTAGAGTAGCCCCAGGGTCAGCGGAGACAGTCCCCGGACCACAAAATCTGGAAGGGCCAGCTTTGAATCTGGCTTCAGCCTACAGAGTAGAGCTGCCTTGGACCAGCAACTACAGGCTCCTGAGCCCTGATTTTAGTTTCTTCATCTGATCACTGGGCACTGGGTACAGTGAGGAGTGGTGAGAGACCACCCTACAGCATAGGGCCTGACACATAGGAGCAGCTCCATAACTGGGGTTGCTTTTGTTGCTGATTGTTTATCCTCTCAACACCCACTTTGCAAGATGAGGAAACAGAGGGAGATCTGGAAGCACGTATTTTTCTGCAGAGGCTGATGTCCGCTTGCCTTATGGATAGGAACAGATCTCTGCCCATGACCCCATCTCTGGGATGACTCTTGGCCAACAAGTTGTCCCTGAACCTGGCTGGCTGGAAGCAGCCCAGGAACTATCACCCCTCCCAGCTTCAGCTTGGTGGGTCCTTAAAAGATGTGTTTTCTTTCCTTGCCATAAATCTCTAGCCCCATCACGACTCTGAGCAAAGTAAGTTTTTAAAATGCCAGTTGCACAAGTGAGAAAAAAGACTGAGAAACTTTAATGAGGAGGATATGTTTGGGGTTAAAAAAAAGAAAAAGAAAGAAAGATAGGAAAGGAAAATGGGGTTAAAAAAAGAAAAAGAAGCCGGGCTCGGTGGCTCAGCCTGTAATCCCGCGCCTTTGGGAGGCTGAGGTGAGTGGATTGCCTGAGCCCACAGGTTTGAGACCTGCCTGGGCAACTTGGCGAGACATCATCTCTACAATATATCAAAAAATCAACCGAGCATGGTAGCGCGTGCCTGTAATTCCGGCTACTCAGAAGGCTGAGGCGGAAGGATCGCCGGAGCCCAGCGGGTCGAGGCTGTGGTGGCCGGGAGCGGCCACTGCACTCCAGTCTGGGCGACAGAGTAAGATTCCAACTCAAAAAAAAGAAAGAAAGAAAGAAAGAAAGATAGGAAAGTAAAGGAAAATGGGGTTAAAAAAAAGAAAAAGAAAGAAAGATAGGAAAGGAAAGGAAAGTGGGGTTAAAAAAAAGAAAAAGAAAGAAAGATAGGAAAGGAAAGGAACATGGAGACCCAGAGAGGTGCCATGACTTGTCCAGTGTAACACAGCACATAAATGCCAAAGGTAGGAGGGTTTGGCTGCCCCAGCGTGGATACGCCAGGGACTGGTGACAAGTTCAGCCCCTCTAGCTCAACTCCTCCCTTCCCCATGCCAACAAAAGGGAAATCATTTCCTATTCCTGGCTTCGCTGCCGGTCCAGAGAAGCCGAGGGAAGAAGAAATATTTCTGAATATACCAGACTGCCCTTTCACAGTTTCTCCATTTTGCTGTCTGTCGTCTTTGACTGTTTCCCATGAGACTCTCGGGAACGCAGGTGCAGGGTCCCGGTTCACAGTTGTCGTCTCCAGGGCTGGGTACCTGCTCTCCCCAGCTTTGTCTCCAGGCTGTGTGCTCAGACTTGACCATGTTTGGGCATGGAGGCATGTCCCAGATGGAGACCAAAGGGTGCTTCCCTGGAGACGGGCTGGGAGGCCAAACTTCCTGCTGGAGCGCAGCGGCCTCTTTTGGGGTGGGGGCTGGGGACAAGGCAGAAAGAAACCATCTGCAGACCGATCATCGGCAGGGCACGGGGGAGACTGTGAGTACTGTGTCTGAGAGCCCTGGGGAGCAGTTTCTCCAAAAACTGGGGGCTGGTGAAAGACTGGCTGGGAAAACAGCCTGTGGTGGGACGGGTGGGGCGGGTGGTGGGAGCTCCTGTCCTCTTGGCGCTGGCTGTCAGGATGCTGGGTCCAGGGTCTGGGGTCTGGTGGTCAGCTAGGGGGTGGCTCAATGACTGGGTCACTCTGGTAGCCCTTGTCCTCCAGGTTCCAGTTCCCAGAGTAGCAAGGAGGCAGTGGCCTGGAGGTTAAGACCAGTCCTGGCACTTATCGTTAGTGGAGGGAGGTGATAAAAGATAGATTTGGCTAGAGTGGCCCAGACTTCGGCCCCGAATGTTTGGGATTTTCTTTGTTAATAATAATTGCTAATAGTTATTTATGAAGGGCAAGTCTGGGCCAGGTACTATGATGAATGCATGTTACATGACATAACATCTGGTTTTTATCAGAGCTCTCAGTGCAGGTGCTGTGATGCTCATTCCACGGTCACTGCAAGGTGACAGACTGCTAGGTGACACAGGCAGGATTTGACCCCATGTCTGATGATCTCAGAACCCCCCCCCCGCCACTCCACCAAATCCTTAAACACTGACTCTATTCTCTGTCCTTCTAAGGAAAAGGATGTCAACTCAACTGCCAGGTCACACAGGACACTCCCAAATCTTGTCTCCCTTTGCCCTTCCCCATCTTTCCTAAATCCACCCCAGATCTCGAATGACCTTTCTAAGTGGAAAGATACATCCAAAAAATCCAGAGGTATTTAGACTCTCCAAACTGGGAAGTTCTTTTTGGGTTCTAACTTAAATCCTTCCTGTGTAGCTGAGACCCATTTATTTCTGTCCAACATCTGTTCTTGTTCTCCCTCCTGTGCGAAGGTTCTCACTTTGAATGTTGAACCCCAACTTCTTGCTAGAGTCTTATATCTAAATGGAACCCTGAGCTCTTGGGAGAATTTATAATGACTCTGCATACCCACTCACTCAGTGTAGGCAGCAGTTCCCTCAGAGCACAGTAGACAGGTGGGGCCTGACCAAGCTGCAGTTTCCAGACTTCTCTGTGACAAGGAAGCCTCTCCTTTCCTTTCCTCCTGAGATTTCAGTACTGGTAAAACCAGGTTTCCTGCTGTTACCATCCTCGGGCAGGCATAGGAGTCTGGGAGGACACAAGAGGTCACACAGTGGAGGAGGCCATGGCCTGGGAGGTGGGAGGCTGATTAGCCAGGAAGGAGTGGTCAGGCCAAGGGAAGCCCCCACAAGTATGCCCATGGTCCCCAGGAAAGAAATAGTTTTTCTGTGGGCACTCAGCCTAGGTTCTCCAAGATAGGGCTCCCCACTGGCCCCAGATTATTTGTGCCCTTCAGTCTCTGGGGTGGGGCCAGGGACCAGTGACCCTGGAAAGTCCTGGGGCAGCAGGGGGCTGTTAGGTCCTTCTGCCCATCGCCAGGTAATCCTGCTGCTTTACCAGGAAGATGTGCATGGGCTTGTTAAACTGATACCAGGTAGTAGAAGGGGTGGGCTCTCCTGTTCCCATGAGATCATGGAACAGGAGGAGAGGATAAAAAAGAGTTGGACAGAACAACTTTCTTCACCAGGGGAGAAGTTTGCTCACCTGAGATTTTGTAATGTCTCCAGTAGGTGCAGGGCACCTCACTGCCTAGTGCCCCGAGTGAGGGAGGAAAAGCTGTCATTGCATGTCATCTCTGTCAATCACCAGAGGAGACTGGCCAGCTCACGAGGAAGTTGAGACAAGGTGGTAGCCTCTATCCTGGGTGTCTGACCCTGGATTCCCCTCTTTAGGACAGTGGGGAGTGGGGCCACTGGGCTTGGAGGAGGGGGTCAAGGATCTCTGATTGGACATTTGAAACAGTCTTGGAGTTAGGAGAGATGCCTGAGCAGAAAATAGAGCACTTTGCCGAAAATCCCTTTGGACGAATGCCTGTCTCTTGGACACTCACTCATTTATAAAAATAATGTGCTTATTTCTTAATTTATTAAAATAATATGTTTATCACTTTAGAGACCTGGTAGAGAGAATAAAGTTTTCCTTAATGTCTGGCTAAAATTTGATCACTTGAAACTTTGTAATGTCTCCAGTAGAGTGTAAGGCATTTAAACAGGGGATTACAGAGACAGAGTCCTGCGACCTTGGCATTTTTGGTAGAAGTGGACTCGAGTTACCTTAAACAAAACAACAACAACAAAGACATTTTTCCAGAAGGCTCAGAGACAGCTAATGGAGGGGAGATCTCCACAGGGGACAAGGGACAGCAGCCTTGTGACTCCAGGTGATTCACACTCCTGGGTGAGCGTCTGGGGGCCTCACAGGGGAGGGTGGGCTCTCTGCTTGCACTGGGATGGATCCTAACAAAAACTTCAATGAGGGGCTGCAGCCAGAAGAAGGAGAAAAGAAGGAAAGCCATCAGAGACGTCTAGTTCTGCTTTGGCTAGGGTGGCTTCAAGTCCTTGAAGTAAGAAAGCAGTCCCTCAGTCCACCGTCCACCGTGATGTCTCCTTTCTCTGCTTGAAGAAGGGAGGGGCCCTTACAGAAAACCTGACTGTGGGAAACCTCCTGGTCTCCTGACAACCTGTGTCTGCTTTTTGGGGGTACTCCTCCCCATTCTCTGCATGCTGCCCTCACCCAGCTAACCCTGTCTGGGACTGTTTCTTGGCAGAAATACTCCAAGTTTTCCTTTGAGATAAAAGTGTGGATGATCAGTTGTTGCTATTTGCTCATTGTGTTAATTTCCCATGGCTGTTGTAACAGATGGTCATAAACATGATAACCCCAAACAACAGAAACCCAGTTTCATAGTCCTGGAGGCAGAAGTACAAAATCCCCAAGGGATCTGCAGGCTCACTCCCCTCAGAGACCTTAGGGGATGATTTGGTGCTCCCTGTTCCCTCCAGCTTCTGGTGGCAGCTGGGACCCCCTCGCTTGTGGCCACATTGCTCCAACCTATGTCTTCTAGGCCCTATCACCTTCTCCTTGTCTTTGATGTCTAATCTCCCTTCACCTCCCTCTCATAAGTCCCCTTGGGATTACATTTAGGGTCTGCATGAATAATCCAAGATCATTTCCCCATCTCAAGATCCTTAACTTAATTACATTCTGCAATGTCATTACCATATAAGGCAACAATCACGTAACCCAGGGATTAGAACATGGACATCTTGAGGCCATTATTGAAGCGATCCTATGCTGTGTGATGTAGGGCAAGTCCCTTTACCTCTCTGAGCCATAAGATTCTTCATCTGTGATCTCCCCTCAGAGCAGGAAGCCTCACATGAAGTCAAAAAAGCCCTCTGGAAGTTGTAAAACTCCACATATCGACAGGAATGATGTTGGCATTTGAGAACTCTCCCTCCCACCTATTTCCCCTCCTGTGGATTACCTGTCACCTGGGCTGATCACACTTCTGTTTGCCTCTATGGCTCTAGAAATGACTGCTGCCCCCAGTGGACATGGGAAAGAAACTGGTGATGGCCCAGAGGCGCGGAGAGACTCGAGCCCTGTGCCTGGGTGTGACCATGGTGGTGTGTGCCGTCATCAGCTACTACATCCTGGGTACTGCTATGCTGCCCCTCTACCAGAAAAGGTACCCACCTCTCCTGGCCTGCTCTCTGGCTCTCTCCTAAGGGTCTGGGTTCTTCGGTGAACCCCAGCTTTCTATCTATGCCTCCTCTTGACTCTCACACCAGGAAGGACTGTTGAGGCAATGCTCATTCTTAGACTCAAGGGTTCAGGTGTAGAGAAGTTAGGGTGGACTGAGCCTGGCTGGTCTCAGATTCTTGGACTTGATGGTAACAGACACAGACTTGGGGGTAATTCACCACAAATAGCAGAGGATCCCAACAAAAACTCCAGTGCGAATTTGAGCCCAGGAGGAATCAGAGAATCATAGACATTTGTAGCTCATCTGCCCAGTTTTCTCTGCTCTGAAACCTCCCTGTCAGATGGATACCCAGCCTCCCGAGGAATATCTCAAGTGATGGGGAACTCACTACCTCATAGAACACACCATCTCCTGCTTGGGCTTTTCAGATATGTAGAAAAGGTCTGTATTGAGTCAACATCTGCTCCCCTGAAGTTCTGCTCAGGAATCTCAGAGAACGTTCTATGCCCTTAATGTTCCATGCTCTTGCTCCCTGACATGTCAACTGCTTGAGCTTTTAGAGAAGAGTGTGAAATTCTTGCTTTGAGTTCTCTTTGGGATAGACACAGTTCCCTCAGCTTGCCCTCAGGATAAGTCTCAGATCCTTCCTGCGGGCACACTCCAGCTCCTGACAGCCCCCTCCCCTGCAATAGGTCCCCCACAGGATAAACAGGACATGAGTCACAGTTGATTCACAAATGCGTGAGTGAGCCTGGGATCCTCTCCTGAGCCTGCTCCGGCGTTACCTGTTATGACACTGGAGCGTTGTCAGGCCGGACTACTACCCTGGTGTGAGGCACAGCTCAGAGTCCATTCCCACCATCTTTCTTCCCTGGCTCAAACCAAGCCCCTCCCATGTCTACTCCTTTTAGGGGGAAGAGTAGGCATTCTGAAGCCATTCACACCTATCTTCAGGTCCTGTGTGGCCGCGGAAAAGTCACTTGCCCTTTCTGGGCTTCTCTTCCACCTCTGTAAGACAAAGTCCATGTGGATAAGAGCATCTCAGGTCTGGCTGCTCATCTGAGCCACTTTTGGGAGCTTGTAACAAAATACCAGAGCCTGGGCCTGTGGCATGGACATGGGAATGTTTTTAAAATCTCCCTGGACTTTTGAGTAGGTAGTTAGGGTTGAGAGCCATTTGGAGATGATATCTAAGACCCCAACGAGATCTGATATTCTGAGTCTGTGATTCCTCCTTATGTCAGGGGACTCTGAGGCCATCTGTCTTTAGAGTTGGATGCTACTTGACAGCAGACCTTCAAAACACATGGAGGAAAATCTGATAGAAGTTAAACAGAGAAATATACAAATACACAGTTACAGGGAGAGGTTTTATAACATCATTATCAGTATTGTAACAAGTAGACATGGCAAGATGGTTCTGGGGGACCTGGGGTTCAAACCAGGTGCTCTGTGTGTCGCTCAGTTCTGAGATTGTGTGTGTGTGTGCATGCACACACGCATGTATTGTTTCTCCAGCGTGTGGACCCAGGAATCCACGTGCCACCTGATTGAGACCAACATCAGAGACCAGGAGGAGTTGGAGGGCAAGAAGGTGCCCCTGTACCCATGCCTCTGGGTCAATGTGTCTGCTGTGGGCAGGTGGGCAGTGCTGTACCACACGGAGGACACCCGGGACCAGAACCAGCAGGTACTGAATGAGGGGGGCACACATCCCCTTATCCCTGACACGTGTGGAGTCTGTCTCCAACTGTCCTGTCCCCGAGGCTGAGAAAGATGAGCCCACTTGACCAGGGTCTCACAGCCAGAATGAAGTTGAGCCAGTCCTAGCTCTTCTGTGTTGAAGGTTGGAGTCAGGCAGACCTGTTCCCAATCTGCCACTGACTGGATGTGCAACTGGGGTCGGTTACTTAGCCTCTCCCAGCCTCAGCTCCCCCGCCCCTCCCTTCCTTCCTTCTTTTCTTTTTATTTATCTTTTTGCACCTTTCTCCTTCCTTTCCTTTTTCCCTATTTACTTATATCTCCTCCTTCCCCCCTTCCTTCCCTCCTTTTTTCTTTGTATTTATCTTTTCCCATCCTTCTTCCCTTCCTTTCCTCCTTTCTTTTTATTTATAGCTCCTCCTTCCTTCCCCTCTTCCCTCCTGCTTTTCTTTTTATTTATTTATATTTCCCCACCTTCCCTCCCTCCTTTGCTCCTTTCCTTCTTTTACTCAACAGCGACTGGGCACTTCCTGCAGCAGGGCTGTAGGCTTAAAGAGGCAAGAGCTCTTGAAGAACAATACTCATAGGGAGTGACTGGCCCCTTAGAGAAGAAAGGAGAAAGTTACAGGGTCAGAGGAGGGAGCTAGGCTTCCAATTGACCATGAGATGCAGGATCAGAAAGGTATTTGGGTTTGACTTTTACCATCAGCCAAGCACAGCCAGGAACAGAGAGCGGGCAATATGGAAGGTGGGCACAGGACAAGGCATGGGAAGGAGGACTGGGTAGAGGCAGAATCAGAAGGCTGACCACGGAAGGCTGATCATGATGAGAGTAGCAGGTAAAGAAAGACTGCAAGACTGGACTAAGGGCTGTTCCAAGGACTTGGACTATCCAACTATGGAATTAAGATGTGAATGTGTGAGCCAGGAAGTGTCAATGCTTGCTGTGCGGTAGAACCACTGGAAGGTCTTAAAAACCAAAACCTGGGTCCCATACCAGATTGACCGAAGCAGGATCTCCAGGCGTGGCTCAGGCTGTGGAGCTTGCCAGGTGATTCAAGGGTTGGGAATTACTGATGTGAGTGACGGGAGTTCTGAGGGCATGATGACAGCAGTGTCAGGAGAACTGAGCCAGTAGCTGTTCAGCTGCTGGGCAGAAAGGCTGGGTCAAGTCAACACCCAGGACCTGGAATTGAGCCTGCAGCAAGAGGCATGCTGACAGAACAGGGCAGCTGATAGATGGGAAGGGGCAGGGTACCTGAGGCGGGGTGGAGGCTGTGGGATCTGGACAGTGTTGGGGGTGAGGGAGAAGTGGGCCTGGGCAGTACAAGGTGATCTCACCCATTCTGTCCTCGCAAGCATGACTCAGCCTCACCAGGTGGAGGGAGGCCTCAGGGCCCACCTGAATCAGCACCTGCTCATAACCCTTGCCTCGTCCTTGGCATTCACACCCCCTGATTTATCTCAGGAGTAAGACATAAATGCTCAAGACAGGCAGAAGGAATAATGGATGTCACTTTCCTCTGGTGTGTGGGCCCGGGAGCTGGCTGGCTCCCTGGATCCAAGGTTTCCCACTTCGAGGAGCAAGAGGAAGATCTTTCCCTGAATGAGCTGTCAGCAGCATGTTTCACAAGCTTCTCCCCCCACACCCCACCCCACCACTGGGCCCCAGTAGGATGGCGCTGTCCTTTTGCCAGCCACATCTTCTACCTGTGATCAGCACAGGGACCAATACTCCAGCCCCCACTCTGAGGACACGGCCACAAGTCTGCCCTCGGGTTCTCTCAGGAACCTTAACCAGGAAGGGAAAGTTCTGAATCCCCTCCCATGGTCTATGCTGAGGACAAGGACACTGCAGGGCTTGAGGAGAAAAGCTGTTATCAATCAGATAACTCAGAGTTAGCTGAACCCAGGGCAGGTCTCTGGGGCTGACCCTGAAGAGTGAATTCCTGCCTGGTATCTTGCCAAACAGGCCCAGCATAAAGAATCAGGGGAACCCCAAACAAGGGAGGATACAGTGGGTCCTGGAGGGTTGTAAGCCCCCACTTCAGATGACCCTCTCTTTAAGGAGGGAAGGAAGGAGCTATTGTTGCAAGTTCACAGAAAAGCCAACAATATTATTATGATTATAAAAATAGCACCTTCCATCTTTTTTGAGTACTTACCAAAAAGGTACTAGGTACTCTGTGCTAAGTGCTTTATGTGTATCATTTCATCTACTCCCCATGTCGGTTCCTCAAAACCCATTTTATAAGGTTCAGAGAGGTTGTGGCAATTGCCAAGATCACACAGCTCAGAACGCAGGCTATCTGACCCCATAGCCACACCTTTGCTCAAGCAGCTAGGATGCCCAAGGTCACAGTCAGAGGCACTGGGGAGACTCAGGCAGGCCCCTTGCCTCTCAGCTCAGGACTCTGGATTCCATACTCCCAAGGACCCTACAGTGCCAACAGCTCTGAGTGCTGGATAACTCAGAAGCCTGCTTCTCCCCAGTCTCAGCTACTCCCTGGCTGGCCAGGGACCTATGTTTGAATGCAGCAGCTCCATTTCCCAGGCTATCAGAACCACGATACAATTCTCCTCGGTGCCATTGGACCAAATGCCTTCAGGGTCAGTGGCTTTGAGGGTGGGGCCTCTTTCAAATCCAGGAAATAACCAAGGCCTGGGGAGAAGCTGGCTCAACACTTGTCATTTGAGTCTCACTTATACACATTTTTTTTTTTTTTTGAGTTGGAGTCTCACTCTGTCATCCAGACTGGAGTACAGTGGCATGCTCCCAGCCACCACAGTCTCGACCTGCTGGGCTCCGGCAATCCTTCTGTCTCAGCCTTCCAAGTTCCTGGAACTACAGGCGCACACTACCACACCCAGCTAATTTTTTGATTTATTATAGAGATGAGGTCTCGCCAAGTTGCCCAGGCGGGTTTTGAACCTGCGGGCTCAGGCAATCCACTAACCTCAGCCTCCCAAGCGCGGGATTCTAGGCTGAGCCACCGAGCCCAGTTTATACACATTTTTAATATTGGACATGATTTCACTAGGAAAAAAATAAGGGCATGAGGTTATCCCAGGTTTCTGGGCCCCACCCTCAGTGGTTCAGTGTGGGGAGTCTATGGGCAGCCCCCCAGGTATTCTACTTCAGGCCGGGGGACCACCCTTGCAAAACATCTCCCAGTGGCTCATACAAGCCACATCCTGGCCTCCCCACACACAGCAGAGATGAAACCAGGGTCTCCAACTGGTGCCTACTTTCCAGAGTTTTCCAGCTGGTCCTCAACTGGACAGGCCGTAGGTTTCTAATAACAGCGCTCGGCATCAGAATGAAATGTGCACCATGCTCTGCCTGCACAAAGCTCTCCACAATGCACTCTCTCTTTCCTTTTGATCCCAGTGTCAAATATCAGATTCCCAATGTATTTTCTCTGACTCACACAGAGTTAGACCTCAGAGGGTTTCAACTTGAATTTTCGCCAATAGTTTAAAATCACGAGCTTTCACATTGGTTTCTGACTTCTCTTCACATGTCGGAGGTCTGGCTACTGCAGATCTTCTGGATGGCCTGGCATCCATTGTCTGGAGGGAGTGGTAAATGTCAGTCTGGAGGCAGCTGCATCCCTCCACTTCTCCAGGCTCTGGCAATTGTCTCTGGCACCGAGGCAAGTGTCAGTGGGGACCTGTAACTGCACTGCCTCGCCTGCTTCTCTGGCTGACATGACCCATATGAGCCTGTAGGCAGTGGTGCCCACCATAATCTCTAATCCTAACACAAAGCCTATATGGCCTGCGTCCCTGGCTGGTTTCCTTAGACATTTAGGTTTGAAGTCCTTTTTTTTTGCAGTTGCAGTCTCACCCAGGCTGGAGTGCTGTGGCACACTCACGGCCACTCCAGTGTCGACCTGCTGGGCTCCAGCCATCCTTCCGCCTCAGTCTTCACGTAGCTGGAACTACAGGCATGCGCTACCACCCTGGCTAGTTTTTTTCTTTTTCTTTTTTTAATTTATTGTAAGACGAGGTCTCATCAAGTTGCTCAGGCTGGTCTCGAACCGGCAGGCTCAGGAAATCCACTCATCTCGGCCTACCAAAGTGCTGGGATCACGTGCTGAGCCAACGAGCCCAGCATGAAGTCCTTCTTAATAGTATCCTTTGAGACCACTTGTGGTGGCTCTTGCCTATAATTCCAGCACTTTGGGAGGCCAAGATAGGGGGATCACTTGAGACCAGACTGGGAAGCATGCGAGACCTTATCTCCAAAAAAAAAAAAAAATCAAAAAATTAGCCAGGCGTGGTGGCACCCATCTGTAGCCCCATTTATTTGTGAGGCTGAGGTGGAAGGATCGCTTGAGCCCAGGAAGTCAAGGCTGTCGTGAGCTGTGATTATGCCACTGCACTCTAGCCTGGGCAACTGACTGAGACCTCAACTCAAAAAAAAAAAATCCTTTGAAAAAGATATTGCTCTTCACCCACTTAAGTGATGATGATATCAGAGCTCAGAGAGAGGCCATCTGCCAACAATTCTACAACCAGTTGAGGTACAGCCAGACTCCAGGAGGGTGTCCCGGTGTACAGCCTGGACACTGAGCAGTGGACGGTGCTGGACGGTGGCCACCGTCCACACTAACGACACAGATGAGTCTGTGCCCTCCAGACCCGTGCAGGGCACAGCCTGCCAAGCTTTAGACAGAAGTCCTGACTCCAGGCCAGGGCCCGGTGACAGAGCTGGCATTTTTCCTTACTCCACACGAGGCCCTCACCCTCAGCCCTAAGAAACAGGGGCCTTCACCCCCACCAGCGTTCTTGCTTCTCTCTGCAGTGCTCCTACATCCCGGACAGCCTGGACAACTACCAAATGGCCCGAGCCAAAGTGGAGAAGGTCAGAGCCAGATTCCATGAGCACCAGGTCTTCTACTGCTTCTCAACGCCTCAGGAGAACGAGACCAGTGTCCTGTACCGGCGCCTCTATGGGCCCCAGGCCCTCCTCTTCTCCCTCTTCTGGCCTACCTTCCTGCTGACTGGTGGCCTCCTCATTATTGCCATGGTCAAGATCAACCAGTCCCTCTCCATTCTAGCGGCCCAGAAGTAGACCCAACCACACCATACCACCGCTCGGGCCTCAGGGGACCAGGTGGGTCTCCAGGGCTTCTCCCTACATGCATCCCATGCCTCCTCCATCTGCCCTTCCTCTCTCCTTCTCCACTCTGTCCTGCCTTCCACTGCATGACTGACTTTAGGAAATCACTTAAGTCGTTTCCTGCTCAAGAATGTGCAATGGCTCCCTAGTGCCTTATCAGTCAGTTAAAGCTCTCCATTACCTATCCCTTCTCACCTGGCTCATACCTGTTTCCTACTACTCCACAGACAGCGATGATTGTCACCTCTGTGCCTGTGTTCTCCCAGTTGGCTCAAAGGGCTGTCCGTTCCACCCAGGAAGCCTTCCTCAGCAAACCTCAGCTCCTTTCTTGAATTCCATAATATAACCCAAACTGCCATATAGAGAACACAATTAGAATATTACTTCTTTTCAGGTGGCTAAGAGCTGTATATATTTGTATTCCAATATTAACCAATATATGCAAAACAAACAACTATAAGGAAATACACCAAGATGCATCAAAATATTAACAGTGTGATGGTGGTTAATGTTCATTTTCTTCCTTATCCCCCTTTTAATTTTTGCTACTTTTCTAATTTTTTGACAATAGAAAGGTTGTGCTTTGTTTTGCTTTTAATCAGAAAAGCAACAGTAGGTACTATTCTGGAAAAATCTCAAAGGGCCAGTCCTCCTCACAAAGGACACGAGGTGGGTCTGAGGAGGAAGGTGGGTATCTTCAAAGACAGGTTGTTGAGAACACACTGTCCTAAGAACTTTCTGTGCAGGAAAAGTAATCATGCAGATGAGGATTTATGACTTCCATTAAGGGTAAATACTTGGACACTGAGCCTGCTGGGAAGCCTGTCTCAGGTGTGAAAAGGGAAAAATTGGAAGAAGCCATTGCCTCACCATGTCCATTCCAAGAGGTTCTCCTGGAGGGATGATTCTTAAAGCATGGTCCTGGGCCAGCAGCATCAGGATTGTGGAGTCCTGTGAGAAATTCATATTCCCAGGCCCCCATCCCCGCCCCACCAAGCAAGGGGAGAGGTCAGTGCTATGTGTTCTAGTGATGGTGCAGGGGGCTGTGATGGCGCACAGCCCAACTGTCATAGGGATAAGTGCCCTCTCACTGGGCTTTTCTGAATGGGTGCGTGGCTATTTGGCAGGGCAAGTACTGAGCTATGTGTAGTTGGTCTGATGACCCTGAAGCTTCTTCTGGTGCTTGGATTCTAAGACGCAGTCCTTGGGTTTGAATCCTGTCCCTGCCTCTGCCAGATTTCATCTCTCGAGTCTTACTGTTTTCATCTGTAAAAGAAGGACTCTTACTTTTGGGTAGCTGGGAAGGCCGAGTGAAGGTTGTCACATCATAGGTGGCCAAAATGGAAGCTATTGATAATACCAATGTAAATCATGGCTACTCAGAAACTTCCAGAAGAAGTTATAATGACAATGTTATCTAGCATTTTATTGACGCTTATTTATTATGTACCAGGCACTGTGCTAAGTACTTTACCTCGTAAAAATTCAGTGAGGTACTACTGAATCTACTACATAGATAAGGAGACTGTAGGGCAGTGATTAAGTATATAGACTTGGAATGTGTTCTATTCGGGTTCATATACCCAACTTTTTGTAGGGTGCAGTGGCTCATACCTGTAATCCCAGCACTTTTGGAGGCTCAGTTGGAGGATTGCCAAGAGTTTGATACCAGCCTGGCTGGGCAACCTAGTGAAACACCATCTCTACAAAGTTCCTATGAAAAAATGGAGGCTTGGACTGGGTGCAGTGGCTCACGTCTATAATTTCAGAACTTTTGGAGGCTGAGACTGGAGGATTGCTTGTGCCTAGAAATTTGAGACCTGCCTGGGAAACAGAGTGAAACTTTGTCTCTACAAAACATAAAAAAACAAATTAGCTGAGTGTGGATTACCAGAGGGATGGTGAGGTGTGGAGGGGTTGAGGCGGGAGGATCACCTGAGCCCAGGAGGTAGAGGCTGCAGTGAGCCATGAGTGTGCCACTGCACTCCAGCCTGGGTGGCAGAGACCCTGGCTCAAAGAAGGAAAAAGAAAAAGAAAAACAGAGGCTCTAAGAGGTAATTGACCAAGGCCACCTGTACAGTAAGTAAGAGCTGGGAGTCAGCCCAAACCTGGCATCTCAGCCACAGAGCCAGCTGCAGGACTGATGGACACAGTCACCCAAAGCCACAGGGACCAGGCAAGGACCATCATTGTTCCCGGAACCAGGGTGCCCTCATGCAGTTCGGGGTTCTTAGGGAAGGCTCCCTGGGCTCTGCACCAGTATCTGCCACTTTCAGCCGGGAGCCCTGAGGCGTCTCCGTGCCCTCCAGTTTCCTACCTGGAGGACCTTCTTCCTGGGGAAGCAGCTTACTACTCCCCAGAGGGGTCAGGGGACTCTCCAAGATCCTCTGAGTCTTTTAAGAACATCCTGGTTGCGATGTTGTACTATAGTCTTGCAAGGTGCTGCCATTGGGGGAAATTAGGCCAAGAAAGTGTCAACGAGGAGTCTGACCTCTAGGGTCTACATTGTGCATGGTTTTCATGCCTCCACATTTGGGACTAAAAATACGCAGAAATTCAGACTGTCCAAACAGCCCCTACAGGGGAAAACACCAAGTTCCTCTAGAACGTGGGATGCCTAGTCCCCACTGTCCCATGGGTTACTAACGATGCCCTCCTCCTGTCAGCAGACTGGACTGGCCTTCTGTCAAATACCACACCTGACTGAACTTGAAGCCCAAGATGAGCATGAAATGATGGGCATTTAGGCATGATGGGGTTAGACATTGTAAATAAGTGTTTTTTAGAATAATAGCAGCTGGGGAGCAGAGAGTTCTTGTTTCCTCCTCCTCCCCCTTCCCTTCCCCTCCTTCTCCTACTCTCTCTTATCCTCTCCTCTCCCTTCCCCTCCCCTCCTCTTTTCTTTTCTTTCTTTTTTCCTTCTTTCCTTTCTCCTCCCTCCCTCCATCTTCCTTCCTTCCCTCCTTTCTTTCTTTCTGAGATAGGGTCTGGCTCTGCTGCCCAGTCTGGAGTGTGGTGGTGAGATCATGGCTCACTGCAGCATCAACCTCCTCAGCTCAAGTGATCCTCCTGCCTCAACCTCCCAAGTAGCTGGGACTACAGGCCTACACCACCATGCCTGGCTAATTTAAAAAATATCCTTTTGTAGAGATGGGGTGTTGCTATGTTGTCCAAGCTGGCCACCTCTTCTCAATACACCCCTCTGCTAATAAGCATCTAGTGTTCCCATTGTTTTTGCTTTTCCTACCATGGGCTAGTGACTCACACATGGTTGGCTCTCCCATGCACTCTCCCCAGGAATTCAGACCATCTGGTGGAGATCAGAGGCAAGGGGCTCCCTGAGCACCATACATGGAGGAAAGTGCCCTGTGGACATCCTAATAGTGCCTGGCCTCAGATAAAGCCTCAACTCACCAGACCAACCCAAAACTGAAAGCAAAAGAAAAGAGGGTCTCTTCCATTTTTGAAAACCCCCGAGGGCAAGGATTTTACTTCACGTGGATGCATGCATATCACTCTGCACAAGCAAAGGCCTGTCTTCTGGCCATATTCCCTCCCAGTCCCGTTGCCAACCATCTACTGATCTAAAGGGCTTCCTTCTGCACAATGAAGAACCTGCATCATGCAAATTTAAAATAGTACAAAATAAAAATAGTAATATAATCTTAATTTTTGTCTATTGAAATGATATGAACTCCCCCTCTAAATCAACAGTTCATCCCACATTTCTCCTATTTCACAACTCCTTGGGTCAGTGGATTGCAAAGTGCATTGATTCTATTGCTAATTGGCAGTACAGGCGGCTACATTGGAAGGTCCAGTGTCCTTTGAATTAGTTTTGTGTTTGGGGGGGCTTGAATTCGATGAAATATTTGGGAAGATACTGATTGAACAAAGTGCAACTGTCTTGTATCTCCCCAACTACTGTCCCTTCACACATGAGGGAAAGAGAAAGAACAAAGAAAGATCAAAGGGACGTGAGGAAATTCATTACAGTCTACTGCAGCACTTGTCCAAGTGGAGGCTTGCAGTCAAAAATCTTTTCATAATAGTACTAACACATTATTTGCCTGTTTCACTCATTGTCTCATGAGCATACAGTGGAATTTTCCGAGGTTAGATGACATATTTTATCACAACAGTCTGAATGCAGAGGCAGCCAGGAGATTCTAGCTGTGTTTAAGCCAGATATTCAAGATTTGCAAAGAATGTAAAATAATGCCACTTCCACAATGTCATCTTTTTGGAAAAAATACTTGTTTTTCATAAAAATATGCTATTTTTGTGAATAGTTAATGGATTTATTATTATTACCAAATAAATTCAAATTAAATATTTTAAAAGTCTTAGTTTTAATTTCTAAAATGGTAACTTTTTTTTTAGATTAGAAAATATAGTTTATTTAGAAAGTAAATTAGAGAGACAGAGAAAGAGAAGAGATTCACCTCCCCAAGATAGGGGAGGGGGCCAAACTAGGAAACATGGCGGCCATAGCTCAAAGAGTCACATGGACACACTAGACTTTTATACAGCAATGGCCTAAAATGGTAACTGTTAATAGATAGAACCCATATATACCAAAGCTCTTTGGGTTCTTGATATTTTTTAAGAGTGTAGAGAGAAAGCCGGGCTCGGTGGCTCAGCCTGTAATCCCGCGCCTTTGGGAGGCTGAGGTGAGTGATTGCCTGAGCCCGCGGGTTCAAGACCCACCTGGGCAGGCAAGACCTCATCTCTACAATAAATAAAAAAATTAGCCAGGTGTGGTAGTGCACGCCTGTAGTTCCAGCTACTTGGAAGGCTGAGGCGGAAGGATCGCCGGAGCCCAGCAGGTTGAGGCTGCGGTGGCCGGGAGCGGCCACTACACTCCAGTCTGGGCAACAGAGTGAGACTCCAACTCAAAAAAAAAAGAGTGTAGAGAGATCCTGAGACTAAAAAGCTTCAGAACTGCTGGTCAGTGTATCCAGAGACAAGGCCTCCACGTCCCTCCCACACCTGCCCTCTGGGAATCAGAAGCCCTCCCCTGGGTTCCATAAGATGTCCATTGGGGGCCAGGGGAGGGATTTCTTTTTCTGGATCGCTGTGGCTCCCAATTCCTGCTTCCATGCATGGGTTGGTTGATGGGTTATTTCCCTGTCCACACTGGCTTCCTGGATCTTCCTCATGCCAACTCCCATGCAGAACTCAGCTTCCGCCTATGTTTCCACAATGCTCCTTCCCCACTCATATAAAGAACATGTCCACCAGTCAGTTTCCTCAAAGGATTCGGGAGACAGTAAGGGTGATGTTGTATGCAAAGACAACAACGCCACAGAGAATGCTGGGTTGAGTCTGTGATTCCTCCCGAGGCTTGCTCCATCTATCCCAATTGCAGAGTCAGAGGTGGCTCAGATGGACTTTGGTCTCCCATAATCTCCATCGTTCCACACTAACCTGCCCTGTTCCCCATACATGTAGAATAAAAGAAGAAGCTTGCTAAGCATGCAATTCAGGACACGTCTTCTATCCCCACACCCAATGAGATTGTTGCACTGAGTCTTTCCATGTCAATTCTGGAGCCCTTGCATTTTATCTTAGATTCAGGGTGTACACATGCATGTTTGTTACACGGGTATATTGTGTGATGGTAAGGTTCGGGCTTCTATTGAACTCATCACCCAGGTAGTGAATATGGTACCCCATAGATAGTTTTCCAACACTTGCCCTCCTTCCTCCCCCTTTTAGGAGTCCCCAATGTCTGTTGTTCTCATTTTTATGCCCATGTGTACCCAGTCTTTGGCTCCCTCTTGTAAGTGAGAACATGGCGGTATTTGTTTTGTTTGTTTGTTTCTGCATTAATTTGCTTAGAATAATGGCCTTCAGCTACATCCATGTTGCTGCAAAGGGCATGATTTCCTTCTTTTTTTTTTTTGAGTTGGAGTCTTACTCTGTCGCCCAGCCTCGACCTGCTGGGCTCCGGCGATCCTTCCGCCTCAGCCTTCCAAGTAACTGGAACTACAGGTGCGCGCTACCACGCCTGGCTGATTTTTTATTTATTGTAGAGATGAGGTCTCGCCAAGTTGCCCAGGCGGGTCTTGAACCCACGGGCTCAGGCAGTCCACTCACCTCAGCCTCCCAAAGGCGTGGGATTACAGGTTGAGCCACCGAGCCCGGCTGATTTCGTTCTTTTTTATGGCTGTATAATATTCCATGTATATCAGTACCACATTTTCTTTATCCAGTCCACTGTTGATGGACATCTAGGTTGCTTCCATGTCTTTGCTACTATGAATAGTGCTGCAATAAACAAAGGTCCACTCCCTTTTGATTTTGCATATTCAAGTACAAATTCTTGTTCTCTAAGGGCCAGTAAGACTTTAA
The DNA here is from genome assembly GCF_000164805.1 of Carlito syrichta. Lineage (NCBI taxonomy): Eukaryota > Metazoa > Chordata > Mammalia > Primates > Tarsiidae > Carlito > Carlito syrichta. The sequence goes on from NW_007037784.1 coordinate 667,328, forward strand.
AGATTATTTAGTACATCTCACTTTCTATTTGGTGCTTGAATCTTCTGTGGTATCACAGAAAGATATTTAGTCTTTGGCACAGAACTCTTAAAACCTTTGGGATTTCCTAAGTGATAGGGGAGGTTGGAGCATCTTTTATTCTAACAAGGTGACTCTTGATGGGTCCATAAGCAGCTTCAGGATGGGGGGTGCTTTCCAGAAGGACTAAACCTTGACTACAAGCTTGTAACTTTCAGTTCCACCCCACAAGCTCTGTGGAAGGGAGAGAAGCTAGAGACTGAGTTTAATCACCAGTGATTTAACAAGTATGCCTACATAATGAAATCTCCATAAAATCCCTAAATAATGGGGTTTGGGTTGGTGAACACATCAAGGTACTGGGAGTCAGCATGAACTCTGCATGCCCCAGTTGCATACCTTGCCCTGTACAACACCTCCATTTGACTTTTTCTGAGATACATTATTTGTAATAAACTAGTAATAGCAAGTAAAGTGTTTTCCTGAGTTTTATGGCTCATTTTAGTGGATTATCATACCTGGGAAGTCATGAAAAACCCCCGTTGGTCAGGCAGAAGTGTGGATTGCTAGGGTACCCTATTTGTGGCTGATATCTAAATGGGGCAGTCTTGTAGGACTGAGCCTTTGATCCATAAGGTCTGGGCTAACTCGGTAGTTAGTATCAACACTGAATTAAATTGTAGGGCACTCAGTGTCAGAACTAGTTGGTGTCCGAAGGAAAATTCCCTCTTACCTGGCTCCTGACCTCACGGAAAAAACTCTCACACCCTTTCTATAGCATTTCTTTTCAGTGACAATCTGCAGCAACACCTCTTTTGATGAATAACTCACTAAACCAAGATGTAGCCACCACCCTTTTGGGATATATTTAGTTAATCTCTTCCTGTATGAGAACCTGCCATTCCTAATAGTAATAAGAGCTAATGTTTGTTGAGCACCTATCTGTATGCCAGGATCTGGGTCAAGCCCTTCTAGGCACAGCTTGTTTAACACTAATAACATCCTTGGAGATTATTATTAGGATCTCCATTTCATCAACAAGGCAGCTGAGGCACAGGGAAGGGATTTAACTTGCCCCAGATCAGGAGTTAGCAAACAGCAGGACTGGGATTCAAATCTAGACACTGTGGCTTCAGACTGGTCTCTAACCATTGGGACTCTTGTTCTTTTGTCTCTACCCCATATTAAAAGTGAAAAGAAGGCCAGGCTCGGTGGCTCAGCCTATAATCCCAGCACTTCAGGAGGCCGAGGTGAGTGGATTGCCTGAGCCCGCGGGTTCGAGACCTGCCCGGGCAACTTGGCGAAACATCGTCTCTACAATAAATCAAAAATTAGCTGAGCATGGCAGTACGCACTTGTAGTTCTGGCTACTTGGAAGGCTGAGGTGGAAGGATCGCCGGAACCCAGCAGGTCGAGGCTGGGGTGGCCATGAGTGTGCCACTGCCCTCCAGCCTGGGCAACAGAGTGAGACTCCAACTCAAAAAAAGAAAAAAAAAGTGAAAAGTACTGTGCGAGACAGAGTCAGCTACTGAGGGCTTGTGAAGACTAAATTCTGCCCTGTTTCTCTTATTCAAATTCCTAAGTAAGAGGCCTGGGGAGTCAGGCCTGGTAAGGACTAATCAGATGGAGTTTGATTACCCTATTGCTATGTATTCTGTTGTTTGTTTTCCAACCTGACTGTGGCATAACATCACACAACAGATAAAGAAGGAAATCAAAGTGTTTTATGTCCCTGTAAAGCTGTCTCGTGGGGACTCCCAGACTCCAAGCACCTTGTAAGACACTTATCTAGTCTCTCTGAAGTCTGCCAAGTATAGGACTTCATGTACATATCAAGAAACTTGGAGATTTTCCACCCCCTTATCTCAGCAAGATATCTCCTCTACTGGTGTGCAAAAATTCTTAGATTGTACTTCCAAATTGCTAGTAGGAAAATTTTGAATCCACTTAAAATCTGTATGCCCCAGCTTGAAGATGTCCTGCCTCCCCAGGTCAAATAATGTAAATCTCACATTATTGATTATTATTATTAGTTTAAAAAAAAAAAAAAAATAACTTCTGCTTTCCTAAATGTATATAACCAAACTGCAGTTCAACTAACCTGGACACATGCTCTTAAGACTTCTTGGGGCTGTGTCTTGGGCCTGGTCACTCATATTTGGTTCAGAATAAACTTCTTCAAGCACATTTAATTGAACTTGGAATTTTTGTCGTCACTTGTTAGATGCCCCTATATACCTTTCCAGAGCCCAATCTGTCAAATGACTCCCGGGACACAACTCTGAAGAGTTAATAGATGTGTGGTGATGATCAAGGATAATTATCTGAAAAAGCCTTGCAGGGATTCCGCTGTGGGTGAAACCATCTATATAAAGTGAATGTTGGGCCACAGGGTAAAAGTTGTAGAAGAGACTCAACCCCTGAAAGTTGCAGCCATGGTTAGAAATCAACAAATCTGTTGTTTCTAAGTTTGATGTCACTCCAGTAACAGGCAGTTGAGTGTCTTCGTGTCCCAACACCTGGGGAAGTGGGAAGCTGCCCTGCAAGGCTGATAAAGATATTCTCCCCTAAACAGCAATAAATAATCCTTCCTTAAACACATTCTCCCTTAAGACTGTACAGATACAAAAGCAGAGGCTGACGAACAGGACTGGCTCCAGTATCCAGTGATCCCACCTCCCCTGCACCTTTTTCCTAAATTACCTCTATAATTGCTCTCTGCCCAGGAGGTAGTAACTTATGGTTATGAGACTTGCTTTATTGATAGAATCTATTGTAGACCCTTAAGAACAGTATTTGAGATATTTTTCACACTTTGTACTCTGATGGATCTGAGACCCCACATGAACCCAGAACACCTATCGGGAAGCTCACTCACCTCGTCCTGTGGTACCCCCTCCCAGAAATTGGCCCTGAAACAAGATGATAGTTTCAACACCCCCCATGACATCATCAATCAATGAACAGTCTCTATCCCCTAGTCCATGAAATTTCCTTTAAAAACCCTATCCTTTGAATTTTCAGGGAGACAGATTTAAGTAATACCTCCTATCCTACTTGCTCAGCTGCTCTGCAATATTAAACTCTTTTTTCATTGTAATGGTTGTGCCAGTTCTGGTTTTTGGGGGCAGTAGGCATAAGAACTTGGCCATGCTGTAACATGGGCACTGTCAAGGTGGACAGGGGCCATGAAGTCAGCTATTATTTGCATGAACACACATTCTCTAGCCTACAGTCTATCAAAACACCAAGTTGGAACCCAGGCATGCTATGGCCACACCGATCCTCTGATTGGTCACTCTGTGAAAAAACAGAAGAGAATATTGATGAAAAAGCCAAACTCTGTAAAATATTTTAAAAGGTTTATTCTGGGCCAATATGAGTGACCCAGGCCCAAGGCACAGTCCAAAGAAATCTTAAGACATGTGCCTAAAATGCTTGGGTTACAGCTTGGTTTTAGACTTTTTGAGAATACAGAAGTTTACAGGCAAGGACGTAAATCAATATATGTGAGGTTTACATTGGTTTGGCCCCAAAAGGCAAGGCATCTCAAAGTAGGGCCAGGTAGGGGTGGAAATTACAGGTCTGAGGTGGTTTCAGAGGTTTTCTGATTGGCAATTGGTTGGGAATGAAATCAGTAGAAATAAATGCTTGGTTAAAATTAAGGAGGGTTATGGAAGCCAAGGTTGTTGCTATATAGATGAAATCTCTAAGTAGCAGGCTTCAGAGAGAATAGGTGGTGAATGTCTCAAAAGGTGTCAGACTCATCTAGGGAGGGGGATTGTCTACAGATGCAAAGAGGTGGCTTTGTAGGATCATTTCAAAATATGTCAAATGTATTTTGGGGTTTAATGTTTAGTTTGGTTTTTTTTTTCATTTTTATCTGTCATGTAATGTTACCCCAGAGTCAGGTTGGGATTTGATATCTTGCTGCCACGGAGTCTGTTTTATCAGTCTTATAATCTCTATCTCCATGCTAATACTGGCCAGTTGCACCTAAAACTCCACAAGGAAGGGGGCATAATGAGGTGTGCTTGACCTCCTTTCCCATTTTGGAATTTATCTTATACATTTTCCTTGGCTCAAAGGGGGTTCATTCAGTTGGTGGGCGGGGGAAGGCTTAAAATTTTATTTTCAGTTTACAAGAGACTAGTCTGGCATGGCTTTCTCAGTGACTGAACCCTTCCTATATTGACCTCTGTTTTCTTTTTCAAGTGTTCCCAAACCACTGGTTTACTCATCCACACTAAGATGTTGTATCCAGGAGTTGACAGCATGCTCATTTATATATAGCTATAGAGTTATTTTTTACAATCACTAATAAAAATGGGGCCGTGCGACACCCTCTTAGCATCGAATTAAATTTTCTATAATCTTGCTGGCTGTGTGCCTCATTCCCCTCTATTGGTTCTTTCCAACCCTTGGAATTGAAATTCCTTGATCCATAAGCCAAACCCCCATTGATTTGAAGCAGCTACAGTCCTCTGCAGGGTTCCGAACCTCACAGGACCCTTGCCTTCTCAGATCTCCCTCCTTGAGGAGCAGAGGAGAACAGGCCAACAGAGAAGTGGGTGTCGTCTGCCCTTCCATCAGACCACTTGCCCCAAGCAGGTCCAGTCATCATTTATTTTCACTGCCTCTTGGGACATGTTTTAAAGGCATTTTTCTCATTCTCACAACTTAGAGGAATAAGTTTCAGCTCAGCATGACATGACTCTTATGACCCTACACTATGGTTTTGTGCTTATCCTGGGGAAGGGAGCCTGCAGGGAAGAAAGCTCTGAAAAACAAGGTTTTAATCTGGCTTGCCTATGACCGTGGGCGGCTTACTGAATCTCTTTAAACATCGACATCCTCAGTTGGAGATTGAGTGTGACTTCATGTGTTTTATAGGGTGCTTGTGATGACTCAATGCAGTGATGGATGGGAAGGACTCAGCACAGTGCCTGGTGCATAAGGAATGCCCCACGGATGTCTGTCCTCTTTTGGAACAAATGTGTTTTCTTCCATTGATAATTCTGCTTCTTTTCTGTTTGGGCTTGAAGAACTCCCTACGGCCACTTCCTCTCACTAGTGACTTCTACCTCTCTTTCTTGTGGGCATGACTGAGGACTGCTTTGCCTCACCCCTCTCTCCCTCTCAATCCATTTCTAGCTACATTCGGTCTTGAAAATTTCTGCAGCAGACTGACTCCTGTCTTTTCTTTGACCTTTCTTGAATCTTCTTGTATAAACTTAATACCTGTGGAAAAGCAGTACAGGGGCCGAAGCCCTGCCTCACTGGACCGTTCCAAGAGTCAAAGGACCAGGTTCCTCGAGAGTACACTTCATGGGAGACTCATCATCCACGAAAGTAATGAGTCTGTCCAGAATAATCCTCCCAGTGTGAGGCAGGCAAACCCCCTGCCCCAGAAATCAGGCTTAATTGGAAATTAAATTGCTTTTCCATGCCAACTGCAAGATGCCTGTACCCATAGCTAATTTGTCAAGGTGATGCCATGTCTCAAGGAAGCCCATGGGAATAGAGTGGTTATATCAGCAAAATCACAAACTTGTACCTGATGAGAAGAACTGCTTTAAGGTACAGCTTGAACCCTTCAAGTTCCTAATGTGGCAGTTTGGTGCATTTATGGGCTGCCTCCTCTGTACCAAGGTCTGAAGATATGGATACCAGATGGACTGGCACTGCATTTGAACACCTCCAAGGGCCAGTGGTAGAAAGATGATTGCACAAACAAAAGATACCAGAGCCACAGCACTTTACTTAGTTGTCCAGACATGAGTGGCTTAGGAAGGTAGAAAGTATTCATTGTTAAGAATGTTAGGGCGGGTGAGTGGCTCACATCTGTAATCCTAACACTTTAGAAGGCCAAGGAGGGAAAATTGCTTAAGCCCAGAAGTTAGAGACCAGTCTAGGCAACATAGCAAGACTTCATCTCCAAAAAACTTTAGGAAATTAGCCAGGTGTGGTGGCATGCACCTGTAGTCTCAGCTATTTGGGAGACTAAGGCAGGAAGATCACTTGAGCCCAGGAGATCAAGGCTGCGGTAGCCATGACGGTGCCACTGCACTCCCCCTGGATGACAGAGTGAGACTCCGGCTTTAAAAAAAAAAGAATTTGATTTCTAGATTTAACACTGATACTCTGATACTAACAGTTCACCACAATCAAGATGGCACTTCCTCTGGGCAACTGTGGGAAACAATTAACGGTAGGATTTTTCTTCCCCCCATTTGACCGAGGAAGAAACTGAGTCTTGGAAAGTAAGCACCTTGCCTAGTGTCACTATATTGCCCAATCAATAGGCACTGGGATTTGAACTAATATTTCAGTTTTTTTGTGCAGAGCTTAGACACTATACTATACTGCTCCTTTACAAGTATTTCCCCAGCTTTTTATTTTGAAAATGTCCAACTACAATGAGAAGAATTAATAACTTATAAGCATGCATATCAATTATCTTGATTTACCGATGATGATCAATATTTTGCCATACTTGCACTCCCTCTTGCCTATGTCTGTCTATCTCTGTGCATGTGTGTGTAGGTGTGTGTGTTTCTGAACCATTTGTGAGTTAGGTTCAGAGACATAAAACACCAGGCTGGTTTGGGTGCTATGTAGGGACCAGTTTTGCTGGAGGAGAATGGGTATGGAGGTTGGGAGATACAGGAACAGGAGATAGGCTAGGACTGGGAGGCTTGGGTGGCAGTTTGGGGTGTACTCTAACACGGAGTGGACAGCCAGTGATATCATGGTAGTGAAAGCACAACTTTTTTTGTGTGACATAGGATCTTGATGTTACCCAGACTGAAGTGCAATGGATGATCATAGCTCACTGTGGCCTCCCACTTCTAGTATCAAACAATCCTCCTGACTCAGCCTCCTAAGTAACTGAGATCACAGGCATGCATCATCACACCTGGCTAATTTTTTTTTGTAGAGACAAGGTCTCACTATGTTGCCTAGGTTGGTCTTGAACTTCTGGCCTCAAGTGATTGATCCACCCACCTTGGCCTCCCAAAGCAGTGAGATTACAGGTATGAGCCATTGCATCCAGCCTGAAAGGACAGCTTTCATTCACAGTAATGAAAAGAATTATAAAATTAAAGATGTGTTTTCCGCAAATGATCTCTGTGGTTTCTGCTTACATGGGAATGCTTGTTGAAGACAATTCAAACACTACAGAGAAATATCAAAAATAACTTCAAAAAGCAACCTTTAATCCCATCTACAACTCATGCTAATATTTCAGGGTTTTTTTTTTTTTCTGTTTTACTTTTTCATACACATATCTATGCACAGGCTGGAACTACATTAGACATATAGCTTTTCTCCAGCTTTCCCACTTGATATGATGTCAGTAGCATTTCTGCATGTTATTAAATAGTCCTTAAATAATTTTTCAAAGGCTTAACATTATTCCATCAGATACATGGACCAAAATTTATTTAATGCACTATTTTTTGACTAATGCTTAGATTGTCTCAAATGTTTTACTACTATAAATAATGTGCTATTACCCTGCTGAACACCTCTGTGCACATCTCTGATGATTTGCTTAGAATAGATTTCTAGAAGTAGGGTTCCTGGGACAAAGGGTTTAATAGCCCATCTCCTTTCCTGGCCATGTATGGCAGAGGGGAAGAAAGAGGAAGCAGTGCGGTTTGCAGGCTATGGCTGCAAAACAGGTGAGACGTGAGAAGGGTTGGGACTTCAGGGACCATGCTGAGAACAGAAAGGGGTGACAGGCAGAGATAACTGAAGGTTCAAGACCAGGGATATGTAAAGAGAAAGAATGAAGTCAGGAGAGAGGTCTGTGTTGGAAACTTCTTCCACCTCCTTCTGCTGGCCCCCAAGTGAACTTCACAAATGAAGGTTTTACTGCCCCCTTACTGTTTCTCATCATAGGAGGTCAACTGTGAGTGAGGCAGGAGTGGGGAAGGGGCTGGCCTAAACAGTGCACAGAAGATTCTAAAGGCTCTGTGGAGCATTAGTTTTCCCATCCCATCTGTCTAGAATAAGACACTTTGTCACCGTCACTTTTACTCCAGGTAGGGAAAGAGAACGTTGAAGATGTCTCTGACTTTTCAGGTCCACATGGTTGATTTCAGTCAACTAGCCATTACTCAAGACCTGGGGCGTCCCTGGTTTGACTAGGACGCAATGAGAGGAGATTTAAACAGCTTGGTCCTTATAAACAACAAGGACAGCTGGGCTTGGTGGCTTAGCCTGTAATCCCAGCACTTTGGGAGGCTGAGGTGAATGGATTGCCTGAGCCTGCAGGTTAACTTGGTGCAGGTTAACTGGGCAACTTGGTGAGACCTCATCAAAATTAAATAAAAAATTAGCTGGGCGTGGTAGCGCACACCTGTAGTTCCAGCTACTTGGAAGGCCAAGGCGGAAGGGTCACCGGAGCCCAGTGGGTCGAAGCTGCAGTGTGTAGTGACCAGGAGTGGCCACTGCACTCCAGTCTGGGTGACAGAGTGAGACTCCAACTCAAAAAAAAAAAAACAACAGGATAAACAAAACCAGAAACAGCCCATCATATATTGAGCCCTTAACATGATGCAAGCACTGCACTAGACACTTCAAGTTCATTACTTTAATAATTACTATGATACAGGCATTCTTGTGCCCATTTCACAGATGAGAAAGCAAGACCCAAAGGAGTGACCTCCTTGGACTTCCCAAGGTCATAAAACTTGTAAGTGGTGATATTGGATCTGGCATCTGATGAAGCCCCAAAATCATGTTCCCAGCAGGTCCTGAATCCCCGAGGGCTGTAGGGGAACACAGGCAGGGGGCCAGCTGTGTCTTGACCCCTAGAGGCTGTCCCTAGCGAACAATCGCTCACTTCATGCCCTCATGGAGGAGCCTCTTGAGTGGAAACCATTGCCAGTTCCCTCGCAGTGGCAGGGCTTCCCTGTCTCCATGGTAAGACTAAATCAGAAATGAGCCAAATAGCACCCCAGCTGCAATAACTGAGAAGGGTAGTTCTGAGGATGGTGCCTGAGGAGTCAGACGACTGCTTAAACCCTCACGTCCTGCATACAGGAACTTTGGCGGCCTTGCCAAGGAGTAAGTCTGGACAGACAGGGGCAGGATAAAGGATAGCACATGAAGGGTGGAACGGGCAGGGAAATTAAAGGCAATTCAAAGGCTTAGATTCCAGGGCCGACTTTGCCGCCTACTACATGCCTGGCCCTGTGCCAGGTACTGAAGGCAGTGATGGACCAGACAATGCCTCTGCCCTCATACAGAACTCTTAGCAGATGAGCTGTATCATAAATATGTGGCTATCAAGGGCATGTTTGTCAAAGGGCATGTTTGTCAAAATTCTCCATTTTCATTTATGAAGAATGAGCAAGTTCTAGAGATTGCATATACCATGGAGATTACCATTAATAAGACTGTATTATATGCTTGAAATCTGTGTATAGAGTAGACCAAAAGTGTTTGCACCACGTACACATAAGGGCAACTATGAGGAGAGACAGATGTGTTAATTAGCTTGAATAATCTACTATGCATGTGTATAATGTGGAAAAATATGTGGCCCAATTAGGCCAGTGACAACTGGATGAATTACTTTGAAGAAAGGGATTGCAAGATAAAATTTTACAAAGAAATGTTATTGACCACAGCAAGAGTTGTAAAAGCCCAGTGATTTACCAGCTGTAAATCATTGTTGTAAACTAAACTTTAGCCTGTAGCAAACAGAAAAGAAGTTAACCATTGCTGTTAATTAGCTCTATTTTTTTTTTTTTTTTTTTTTTTTTGAGTTGGAGTCTCACTCTGTTGTCCAGACTGGAGTGCAGTGGCCACTGCCGGCCACCACAGCCTCGACCTGCTGGACTCCGGTGATCCTTCCGCCTTAGCCTTTCAAGTAGCTGGAACTACAGGCGTGCACTACCACGCCCGGCTAATTTAATTACCTCTATCTTTAATAAAAGAGAACATAACATCACAATCAACAGACTATCTTGTGGAAACTCTCCATACAAAATAACTTCCCTTTGCAAACTTCTCTATGGCATGCAGACAATTCCGCTGAAACTGCACTCAGCCCTGATACAGCCTTATAAAAATTGTCTCTAGCCTCTGCCTCTTTGCTGACAGTAGACACTCTCTCCTTTACTGTTGTGCCCATTGCTTTCTTTGTGACACCTTCTCTCTTTAATAAATCTACCTTTCTTAATTCATAACTGTCTTGGTGAATTCTTTCACCACCATGACTCTGGCCACACCTAGATGTGCACACAATGTATACCAAAACATCACACTGTATGCCTTAAATATAGACAATTTTAGTAAAAACAATAAGAACAATTTTAAAATGAATAAAAAATTTAAAAGTGACTAAACGTATCATGTAGTTACAAGAGCAAACAAATGCTATGCAGAAAAGCAAGACAGCATTAGGGGACATTGGGGGAGATTGAGTGTGAGGGTGTTGCTTCAGACATGGGGGGGATTTGAAAGAAGTGAGGGAGAGAGCTGGGGCGAGTTGGTGGAAAGTGTCCAGAGCATAGTCCGAGGGAACTGTGAGATCCATAAGGCTGAAGGAGCTGGTATTCAGCAAGGGCAATGTGGCCTGGTGTCTGAGAGGTATCTATCCCTGGGGTGGACAGAGGGAGAGGGAGACAAGAGAAGGAGGACAGAAGTGCAGAGGACAGATCATACAAGGCCCATAGGCCACAGAGCAGAGGCCGCATATGATTTTAAATGTGTCAAGGAACCATTGGAGACACTTTCCAGCAAAAGGACTATAAATATATATATAAGCCAGGCTCGGTGACTCAGCCTGTAATCCCGCACCTTGGGAGGCTGAGGTGAGTGGATTGCCTGAACCCACGGGTTTGAGATCCGCCTGGGCAACTTGGCGAGACCTCATCTCTACAATAAATTAAAAAATGAGCAGGGCGTGGTAGAACGCGCCTGTAGTCCCGGTTACTTGGAAGGCTGAGGCAGAAAGATCGCCGGAGCCCAGCAGGTCGAGGTTGTGGTGGTTGGGAGCGTGCCACTGCACTCCAGTCTGGGCGATAGAGTGAGACTCCAACTCAAAAAAAAAAAAAAAAAAAGGAAGGGCATTCTGACACATGCCACAACAAGGATGAACCTGGAAAACATCATACTAAATGAAATAAGCCAGACACAAAAGGACAGATACTGATCATGACTCCACTTATATAATGTACTGGAATAATTAAAGTCATAGAGATAGAAAGTAGAATGGTGGTTGCTGGGTGGGGGGGTAGGGGGAGGGGAAAATACGAGTAATTGTTCAATGGGTACAAAGTTTCAGTTTTGCAAGATGAAAAACGTTCTAGAGTTGAATGGTGATGATGATTGTACCACATGTACACTTAAAAATGTTTAAAATAGCAAATTTTTGTTATATATATTTATCACAATAAAAATATGGGAAAGAGCCGGGCTCGATGGCTCAGCCTGTAATCCCGCGCCTTTGGGAGGCTGAGGTGAGTGGATGGCCCGAGGCCGCGGGTTCGAGACCCGCCTGGGCAGGGAGACCTCATCTCTACAATAAATCAAAAAAAATCAGTCCGGCTTGGTAGCGCATGCCTGTAATTCCGGCTACTCGGAAGGCTGAGGCGGAAGGATCGCCGGAGCCCAGCAGGTCGAGGCTGCGGTGGCCGGGAGCGGCCACTGCACTCCAGTCTGGGCGACCGAGTGAGACTCCAACTCAAAAAAAAAAAAAAGGGAAAGGATGCTATGCGAATTGTCTACAGGGCTCTATCAGACTGCTAGAGCTGCCATGACAGAATACCACAGACTGGGTGGTTAAACCACAAGATGTGTCATCTCGAAATTCTGGACACTGGAAGTTCAAGATGAAGGTGCCCGCAAGGTTGGTGTTTGTGAGGGCTCTCCTCCTGGCCTGTAGATGGCCACCTTCTCACCATATCCTCACACGGTATCTGTGTGTATGTGCACTCCTGGTGTTTCTTCCTCTTATAAGGACATCAGTCCTGTTGAGTTAGGGCCCTACCCTTATGACCTCATTCCACCTGAATTACCTCCTTCAAGGCCCTATCCCCAAACACCATCACATTGGGGATTATGGCTTTGACATATGATTTTTCTTTTTTAGATTAGAAAATATAGTTTATTTAAAAAGTAAATTAGAGAGAGAAGGAGGAGACTCCTCTCCCCAAGGTAGGGAAGGGAGCCAAAGCCTGGAAACATGGAGATGGCCATAGTTCAAAGAGCACATGGCCACACCACCGTCTAGTAAGGCAATGGCCGACATATGAATTTTTAGGAGACTTAATTCAGTCCATAGCAGCAGACAGTGATGATGCTGAGGAATTAGCCCGGGAGTGCTCCTTTAGCACGTGGTTTTTTAAAGTCCCAGTTCTGGCTTTGTGATGTTGAAGTTATTCAGCCTCTCCAAACCTCTGATTCAGAATAAAAGCAGGTAAATCACAGAGACAGGACTGGATTGAAGTGGGGGTCCTTACAGAAAATAAGTAGCACCCAGTGGACGGTGGCAATGAGCATTCCTTTTATGCTTCCTGTTGAGCTTGGAATGACAGCCAGTGTTCCTGGCCTCCTGAGGCACTGGTAGAGTTAATCTGCATGAGCTGTTCTGCAATCCAATATGCCTTGTGGCTTAGAGGCATCCCAGGCTCCAAGACAGCCGGCTCCAAGCTGATGTTTGCAGATACCAAGCAGCAAGCCTGGGCTTGGCCCAACCTGCCAAGCACAGATGGTTTGAAAATGTCACCCAACTGGCCAGGGTTAATCAAAAGATTACAGAAAGAAAATTGAATGGCCTAACCCCAGCCTCTCAGACAAGAAACCCAGAATCACACCTCCCTACCTGACTCCTGCCCAACTTTGGGCCTCAGCTTCTAGCCAACTTCATTCCAGCAAGAATGAAAATGGCCAGATTAGAAACACAACAGGAAACACTCTCTGGGTTGTGTTTCCTTTACCCCCATCCTTGCAGTCTTGTAAGGGGGACCTTCCTCATACGTTTTGTTGTTTGGCTGTGGATATGTGTTTTGTTGTGTGGGGTGTGGACTGGGGAGCTCAGGCCTCAGAGGGCATTCTCCTGAATCGAGCTTCTTCAATTATAACCAGGGCCCTTCACCCTGGTTTCTGGAGTAAGAGTGTGTGTTGACTCTTGGCCAAACTGGGAAGGAATCAGTTTTGTCTTTGTTGGCTTCTTACATTGGATCTGATTTTTAGGAATAGAAGGAGTTTAATGGGGGCAGGGTAGGGAAGGGTTAAATACAGGATTTGGAGACAAACAGCTTGGGCTCCCAATCCTGGCTCTGCTCCATGCTGGCTGTGACTCCTTTCTCGGTCTTTGTATCTGTAAATGGGGTTTATTAGAATTCTCCATCTTCGAGAATTCTTGTGTGCATTAAATAAAATGGTGAGTGTGGAATGTTTAGGCATTGTTGGGCACACAGCAGATGCTGTCCGTTCTGCCATGATTTATTATTCAATCTTTAATTTCTAAAGTCATAAGAGACCTTTGAAATTAGCAGCTCCATTTTAGAGATGAAAAAACTGAGGCTCAGAGGCAGGAAGGCATTTGCTTAGTGCAATGGACTGAGGGTTTGTGTACCACTATTCATAGACTGAAATCCCAACACCAGTGTGATGGTATTTAAAGGCGGGGCCCTCAGGAGGTGATTAGTCCTGAAGGTGGGGCCCTCTTGAAGGGGATTAGTGCTCTTATCGGAAGAGGTCAGAGAGCTCCCTCATGCTTTCCTCCCTGTGAGAATATAGCAAGAAGACAAGCCAGGTGCTGTGACCAACACCTCTAAACTCAGCACTTTGGTAGTCAGAAGTGAGAGGATTGCCTGAGCAGGGGTTCGAGACAAGCCTGGGAAACTTGGCAAGACTTAACCTCTAAAATAAAATTAAAAAATAGTTGGACATGGTGATGTGTGCCTCTAGTTCTGGCTACTTGGAAGGCTGAGATGTAAGGATCACCTGAACCTAGCAGGTCAAGTTGTGGTAGCTGTGAGTGTGCCACTGCCCTACAGCTTGGGTGACAGAATGAGACTCCACTCAAAAAAGAAAAAGAAGAAAATATAGCAAGAAAGCAGTGTCTGTTAACCAGGAAGAGGGCCTTTGCCAGAGCCTGGCCTTGGTGGCACCCAATCCCAGACTTCCCTCCTCCAGCACTGTGAGAAATACATTTCTGTTGTGTAAGAGCCACCCAGTCCATGGTATTGTGTTCCAGCAGCCTGAATGGACTAAGACAGCAAGCAAATGTGAGGATCTGGATTCAGACCCATATCTGGCTCTGAAGTGTTTGTTTGATGCATCCCTGAGAACACCAAACAGAATCTTGGTGGTTTTAGCGAGAGGACCAAAGCTGGCTTTGTGTTTGTGGTCCTCCCACCCCACCATCATGGAGGAGGAAAGCTCTCTTCTGCTTCAGACTAAAGATTTGTGAGCAGCAGCGGGAGGGCGGTCTCTGTGATGGGAAGGGACCTCTTTGGGGCCTTCTTCTGGAGTTCTGGCTCCCCCTCCTCCACATCCTCTCCCCAAAAGTCCCTCTCCTCAGCAACCTGCCCATCTGTGGGGTTCTCCCTCTTGCCTTTCCAGTTGGGCACAGATGGACACTGGGGAGGACCCCGGGCCTCAGCGGAGTCCTCGGCCGGCGGCAGTGAATGGGTCGCATGGGCCTGCTGACAAGAGGAACCCCCAGGCAGAGCACCAGGGAACAGAATGAGAATGGGTACCAGGCCTGTGGTCTCACTAGCACTGATCCCATCTTATCCAGGTTGCTGTAGCTGGTGACTGCCATCGAACTCCATCACAGAAATTCAGAGCAGGGAGATGGGAGTGGGAGGCTTCAGAACCCACCTGACAGAGACCAGACCCCCCAAAAAGGAATGCAGCCACAAGGCTGGATGCTGCCAGGCAGGGAATGTGTCCAGTAATCATTTATTCAACACCCAGCAACTGTAGGTGCTTGAGGCTCTGTTGGCAATTCCCACGTGTGAGTGCTTTCTGAGGCTCCCAGTCTCATGGGAGTAGATGGCCAATAAACCCACACACAACCAAATAACTAAATAAAAAGGATAACTTCAGTTGTTGACATTTTGAACTATAGACCTTGTCATCGAGAGTGACTAGGGGCAGGGGGACAATGGTGAAGCAGCAGCACATCTAGGCAGGAGCAGGGAGGAGGACATGCTGCAAAGAGCCTGAGCCTTGTGTCCCCTGGCTACTCGTCCAAGGTTGAATCACATGAGAAGAGAAGGGCGGTGAGCTTGATTTTAACTGGGCAGCTGTTATGAGCCAGGTACTCCACCTGTCACATGCCTCATCTCATTCAGTCTCCAGTAGCTCTATGTGGTGGGGATCACTGGCCCCATGTAGGGGAGGACACAGACTCAAGAAAGGGAAGGGTTTGCCCAAGCCTGTCCTGAGAGGAATAGCAGGATTTGAACCCAGGTCTCTTGGGCTCTGGAGCTGTGCATTCTCTCCCTGTACTTGCTTCTTGCCATGGCTACTTCACTTCATCATCTCCATCCTTGGAAGCAACAGCGCTCAGGGTCTTGGGACCTGGGGTCTGAGAGCAAGGTGACCCAAGAATGGTTCTGTCACCCTAAGGATACTGGGGGAAATGGGGGTTGCTGTGGCATGGCAGGGGACCTCTGGGCCTCAAAAGGCTGATTAAGACCTGACTTGATCCTCTCCTTCCTGGTGCCATGGTATTGAGACCTGAAGTGCCCTCCTGTTTGGCAGAGGGGCCCATTTCCAGAGACTTTTAATTTGGAACAAACTAGCCGCTCCCCCGTGGTCTTGAAGTTAATAGGATGTCTATGCAGCAGAGCCAGGATAAGCAGCCCTGAACAAATTATTCCTGTGTGGCACCAGGGTTATCTAGGAGATAGGCTGGGAGGCCCCAGGGAGGGGCAGTCCTAGTGGGTGGCTGGTAGTCTCACCTTCTCTACCCACTGCTGTAGGACTGTGGAGACCCCAGAAGATACTTGAACTCCTGAAATGGATCAGGGAGTGCTGGGTCTGCCACTGAGGGGTGAGGACAGTGAGACTAGCAGGCTGGGATGAGGCCATTGGGTGTTGGCAGAACCAAGGTGAGCACGTTCTCCACCAGGGCAGGCTCCAGTCTGGGGCTGAAGAAACATGAAGGGACCTAGAAGCACCTGGGGGAATGGAGCTTTCTGCCTGCGACAGGGCGCAGATGCTCAGAGGTTCCAGGAAGTGGGTCTGTTGTAAAGTGACCCTAGTGCTTGTTTGTCCTGCACTATCTGACAGTGAGTTAGCCGGGACTTGGGTGGTGGGAACTTTCTCTTCCCCCGGCAACAGGGAGTATTCAGCTGGAGCTTTTCATGGGAAGGTGGCGCCCTCCTTTTGGTAGCAGGCATTACAACATCTTGCAAGTCCCAAGACCCCCAGCGTGGAGGCCGGTGCTTTCCCAGACAATTCTAGTAAACAGCTACGATACCTCAATTCCTGACTGTCTAATGTTCGAAACCTTGTGTATTTCCCCAGGGACAAGACCACTTGTCACACTCGCGCTACAAGAAGGGAGAGCCATGGAAGAGGGGCTCTCACAGACATGGAGCTCACTCAGTGACTGGCAGGTGCCCTGGCCCTGCATGACTGTCCAAGAAAGCACTGGCATGGCCACCTTGCTGACCTTGACCTTGGACTGTTCCCTTTCCCCATAACCAAGGACATGCCACCTTAAGGAATTTGTCACAATCCTTTGCAATTCAAAAGTGGCTGCTCTGATGAGACACACTGGGACAAAACCACCATCAAAATTAGTGGGAACCTTGGGGGGGCTCTATGTGGGTGCCACCCAGCCAGTTGGTGGCGGGGTAAGGGGTAATGCAGGCAGGGCCTTCTCTAGGCCTGTGAGTGCAGAGGACAGAGCCTAGTCTTGTCCCCAGTAGGACCTGGCTTCTAATTCCAGCTCTGCCACTCACCAGCTGGGCCAGCTGGCTTAGCTAAACATTAGTTTCCACATCTGCTCAAATGGTGACTGCCATCCCTACATTCAGGGTGAGACAAGATGAGGCGAGGAAGGTTCCTAGGACACATGCTTTAAGGGGGACATGCCCTCAGCTCCCTGCAAGAGCAGACTCCGCATTTGCCCTGCAAGCTGTTGAGCTGTCTCCCTGACTTGAATTACCCTCATTCGATTATAAAACAACCTCTTGCGTTTGCTTTGATTACCATCTCCAATTAAGAGAGGGGAGCCTTGGCTTGGGGAGGTTGTGCTACAGACTCAACCTCATACAGCTGGCAGACGGCCGGGACTCTGGCCCAGCAGGCCTGAAGGCAGAGACCGTCCCCAGGTCCAAGGTCAGTCTCTTGACCAGGAGTGGGAGGATGCAAGAGGAACAACATGTTTCTGATGGGGGTGGTGGCTGAGGAGGGAACTCCAAGGCTCTGTCCTTGAGATAGATCTTATCTAATCACACACCCCCCACCCCTATCCTCATGGGTGGCCTGGAGAACCCTAGAAGCTCTTCAGGATTGGAGTTCTCCCTCCCTTACTTCAGCTTTGTATTCTGTGCCTGGGGTAACATATGCAGAAGAAGATGGTTTGAAAACTCCCAGGCCAGAATGGAGGCTGCACAATTTCTGACCCTCACTGACAGCCGCCAGGAAGACTGTGATGGGCCTGGGGACAGGCTGTGAAGAAAAAGAAAGAGATGGGTTCCCCAGATCCTTGTTTCTCCAGGAATCCTAGCCAGGGGCTGGGCTGTTACTAAGTTAAACAGCAGGCAAGGGACTGGCTCTAGGAATCACGCTTTTAACGCCTTATAAGGAATCAGGTGAGGGAGAGGGCACCAGGCAGGCCCTGAAGAAGGCGAGTTCAGCAGCAGGGAAGCAGGGGTCTAAAGCTACCCAGCAACTGAGGGACAGGGCCATATGCTCTCTCAGTGATCTCCAGGTGCCGCTCAGGGTCTGTGCCTAGTGTTAAGCAATGAGAGGGAGAGAGTCCCCGTCCTGAGGATCCTAACCACTGTGAGCACCAGCTAATAACCACAGTCACATTCACCAATGAATATGCAGGGAGCTATATCTACACAATTTCATTTCATCCTATGAGAAGAGTTTTATGATTCCGTTTTATAGATTAGGAAACTGAGGCCCCAGAGGCGAGGAACCCAGCCTGAGTCTTTCCAGCCTGTTTGGAGTGTCCAAGGATGTCCCAGTCTAGCAACCAATTGTGCTTCGTACATCATTTGTAGTTGGCATTTTTTAAATGCAAAATAGTTTTTTTTTAATTTGGGAGAAATCAACTATGCAAAATAAATAAAAATAAAGCTGGAGGAGAGGGAGTGGGGTGCAGAAGCCAACCTGCCCAGCCTTGTGGAACACTTCATTGCCCTTCCTAGACACTAAGCAAGCTCAGGCAGAGTTTTAGTGCTTTACGTGCCCGGAGGCTCACCCCCTGGCTGCAGCCTCTGTTGCAGCTGAACAGAATTCTGTGAGCATTTACTGAGCGCCTGTGTGACAGGGCTGTGAAATGCTTCCTGGAAAGCTCTTGCATCAGGGTCCTCTCAGGCCGGTGTGGCATCTGTGCCATGCTGTGCTGTTCCGTTCACTTAACACCACTGGTGAAGCACCGACCCCATACTGGGCACTGTACTGGCTCTGGCTATAGTGGGAAAGAATGCACATGGTCTTGCCCTCTTAGGGCTTAAGTCTAGTGGAAAAGATTCCTCTAGCAAACAACATGTTCCTAAAAGGAACACAGATCACAATTAAGATCAGAGTCAATGAGGTGTAGGTGCAGGGGAGTTAGAGCAGTTGGCCACTACCAGCACCTTCGACTCACGGCAAAGAGGATTGCTGGCATGGGGGGAGGTCGCCAAGAATCAGACACAGCCAGGACAGAGAGGGTGACTTGGGCCTTCCTTTTGCCCCAGGTGTTCCCAAGGCTGGTGAGAAAAAATAAGTTGCCCCCAATACCAACAGTCTGGTCCAACAGACTCTTTGTGTTCCTCAGTCATGCAAGGAACAAAGAAAGATCCAACTCCCAAGGGTTGGATTACTGCAAATCTAGAACTCAGTGCAATGAATAATGAATAAGTGAAATTGAATTAAAACCAGAAATCATTAAGCAATCATTATGTGTCCATGCAGGGTCAAATCGAAATCCACCTGGGGAGGCCTACACATTGGGAAGCTTTTTTCTAGATCTTCTCTGAAGATCTTTTTCAGCTTCCCTGGCTTGGCCCTGCTCCCATGCTCTCCATTTACTTAACAAATATTTAGCAAACACCTGGGTTGGGCAGAACACCAGCTACTCAGCATGTGCCTGGCACGGAGGCAGGGCTGTGTACACACTTGGTGCTTTCTGCAGGGCCGAGAAAGAGGGTGCAGACACTGTTAAAATGTGATCCTGCCCTGGTGCCTTCCCTGGGCTGCCTGTCTCCCTGGTTGCAGAAAACCTGGTACTAAAGCAGGTCAGAAGACGGCCAGGCAGCCACTTGGTCCCCAGCGCTGGTCCCCACAGAGTCACTTCTGTGTCACATGGATCTCAGACTCTGGGATTCTGAGCAGAAAGCCAGGCTGTCCCGCCCTGCAGCTGGTTTCTCTGCAGAGACCGACACTCCGATGCTGCTCCCTCTGCCGGCGCTGACCTCCTGCCACCTGCCAAGCCTTGCCTCTCCTCCCCGTCATGGCTTGATTGCCAATGTTTGGAGGGGCACCAGATCTGTCCCAAATGTCCCTTCTCTGTGCTCGTTGGCCCCCCTGCTTCTCAGTCTGATGTCCAAGGGTATTGGTGTGCTAGGTCTGTGTCCCCCACCAGATTGCACATTTCTTGATGGAGGGCTTGTGCCTAGCTCATTCGGGTGTCTATTGTCTCGCATTGAGTGTAGCACAGAGTAGGTGCCCAGTAAAGTTGAGCAGATGAACATAGGCACATATGCAGAAGAAAATACCTTCATGCTGTTTAATACAAATGGCCATGTACCCCCCATCTCTCTGTCTCTTTGTCTCTCTGTCTCTCTTTGTCGATATCTCTCTGCCCTTCTCTCTCTCTCTCTGTCTTCTTTGTCTGTCTGTCTCTCTTTCTGTTTCTTTCTTTCTTTTTCTTTCTGTTTCTTTCTTTCTTTTTCTTTCTTTCTTTCTTTCTTTTTCTTTCTTTCTTTCTTTCTTTCTTTTTCTTTCTTTCTTTCTCTTTCTTTCTTTCTTTTTCTTTCTTTCTCTGTTTCTCTCCCTGTCTCTCTTTCTGTGTCTGTCCATCTCTCTCTCTCTCTCTTTCTCTCTCAATCTTTTGCACACTCTTTCCCCTACTGACTCATTTTTTGTACACCCCTCTTGTTGCATAATGTTCTCCTGTGATCTCACCCCCCTTGATGCTGTCTGTACAGACCCACCTGAGGAGATTAGATGAAAGAGTTTCTGACCCTGGCCCTGCAGGGGGATGGGTCTGGGTCCCACTCTGCAGACCTATGCCCTTCCCAGCCCTGAGTCCTCCCTCACATCTGGTCCCTGTCACACATTTTATAAAGGGATCCCATGTCCCCATCCCTTGGATCTGCACAACAGTGCTAGGGAGGTTGATAGCCAGGAGGTAAAGGACTCATTTTACAGATTAGGAAACATACTCAGAAAGGCTATGACTTGCCCAGGTAGAAAGTCAGAATTGAGACCTATGATTCCTCAGTCTGGGCCAAAGTTCTTTCTGCTGCACTTCTGGAGAGGTTGCTGCCCCTTACCATCACTCCTTGAGGTCCTGGTATCTGTGACTAGAAAAGAACCCTCCATTTGTCCATGAGCAGTGAATGGAGGAACTTTGTGAAAACTCCCAACCCCTCTGCTTTTTCCTCTCCAGGAAATAAAGCCACTGAGAACTGTGATGGCTACATCCCCCTTACCTCCTGTTCATCTGACTCCTGGTCTCCAATAATTCTGCCAGACATCCTGACCTCCTTGGATGCCCACCCTGGGTGCCTTGGGAGGGACAGTGTCCTATTTCAGAAGGGTAGTAAGGAAATGACAGGAAGGTCATAAAGCCTGAGGAAGGAGACAAGGAAAATCTCCCCACTCCCCCAGCCACACACGCCATATGACGTATACCAGGCCAAACCTGCTAGGCAGCAGGAATCCAAGTCCTGTCCTGAGAGCTGGCTACACATGGCCTTTCCCTTCTCTCATTGCTATTTTTCAAAATCCTGATCAGATCAAGGGTTTGTGGACTTTCTTTCCTGAATATTCTGCCTGCTACTTCCAGTACCTTCCCCCACCCTCACCCCCCACCCAAAGGCTTTTTCTTCCTGAGAGAGGGCATGAATATTTAAAGACAGTTTTTCAGCTAGTGGAACCACGTCATGAGGCTGCTTTCCCTTTACATTATCTCCAGAAAGTTTGCCAGAGTCTCTGTGAGTGCCTTGCCCTCCCCGGTACAGAGTATAAAAGGGGTTTGAGCGAGAGGGATGGGCCCTGAGGAGTCAGCCTTCCTTCTGCCGGGGCTACAGGGCCGTCAGCCTCAGCTCGGGCTGAATGATGTACTTGTAGTCCTAGTTCTGTTCCACAACCCCCTTTCTGGGCTGCTCGGAGAGTTATTCCTGCAAACCTCTTGCCACTCCAGTTCTAGGAGAAGTAGAAAAGCTGGGCATCGACACAGGCATGAGAAGTAGAGAAACAGGGACCCAGGAAAGCAATACGATGAACAAGTTCCCAGAAACAGGAACCCAGAAATCCAGGAGAGAAAGCTCTTGGCGCATGAGACACAGACCTGATCCGGATTCTGAATTCACCAGGCACCGCGGATTCCAGCCCTGTTGCCACCTCCCGCCGGCCCTTCAGGCATCTCTGCTCTGCAAAATTACTCACAACCCACTGCATCAAATCTCTCTTTTATCAACAAAACACAATGCTCCGCGGATAACTTCTTGAAACTCCAGTCACACCGAGCCGCTTCCAGTGCTCTAGGAAGGGTTCTGTCCCTCTGCCTCCTCTAACCAATCAGCCACACACCACCAACTCCATTTCCAAAGTTCCAGACAATTACAGCCGGCTGAGCTTGCTGGCGGGGTGCCTGCCTGCTCAGAGACAGGACCCAGGTTGTCAGCAACCTCAAATCCCAGCTGCCGACTTCCCCCAGTGTCCTCCGAGACCTGGACACACTGGAATGGCCACGCTCACCGTACCAAGACAATGCGACTAGCCGGGCCACATCAAGACAGAAAACAAGGGTCGAGGCCAGTCTCCCTACCTTTGCTGAGGGTCCCGGTGATGAGCTTGAAGATGGTCTGTGCAAATTTCACAAAGCCAAGCTTGCATCTTCTGGAGCAGCTGCTCATGGTGGCAGAGGGAAGGCTGACTCTACGTCAGTGCCTGGAAGGGATGGCACCCACCTTGTGTGCCCCCTGGAACCCCAAGAGATGGATGCACCCCTGAAGCTGGACTTGGGAACAGCACAGCTGCCTCTGCAGCGAGTCCAGCTTCTGCATCCAGAGAGCCTGCAGGGCAAACCCTCCCTCCCTCCACCCCCTCCTGCTGTCCACTTAAGTCCTCCCCACGGGAGGACCTCAGGATGTCGGGGCAGGACAGTACTGCCGGGGCACAAGGCACTCCGAGGGAACGAGGGGAGAGAGGATGAGCAGAGCAGGAGGGAGGAGCTGGAGCGCTCCGGCTCTGCCGACTGTCTTGCATGGCAGCGGTAATGTAGCAATTAATACCCGAGTCAGGAGGGAGGGGAATGCTACACAGAAAACACTCAGCCCCACGGCCTCCCACGCTCACTCTCCTTCCCGGTTAAGCTGATAGATCAATTATCTGTGCCTTGATCGGGATCTGGGAGAACTCCCTGCAGAGCAGGAAG
This sequence comes from Carlito syrichta, assembly GCF_000164805.1. Taxonomy (NCBI): domain Eukaryota; kingdom Metazoa; phylum Chordata; class Mammalia; order Primates; family Tarsiidae; genus Carlito; species Carlito syrichta. Next base: position 690,159 of record NW_007037784.1, read on the forward strand.
CTGCTTAACAGAAAGTTTGCAGGCAGCCTCGGAGAAGTGGGCTGAGTGGGGAGCCCCTGGGAGCTGGCCTGTGCATATGGGACACACAAACAGCCTGTGCAGCCTGTCCAGTAACCCTGACACCAGCAGCAGGTGCAACCTGCCTCCCTGATTCTGAATAGACAATGCCTGTGACCACTTCCCGGCTCCAGACGCCCTGGACTCAAAATGAACTGCTCTATTCCAGCCTCTAGCCCTGCAGCACAGGCATGTGCTCTCTCATCAGGATAGGAAAGATGCAATTAGGGTTTTTCTTGATTAAGATAGTGTTTCTCAGTGATGCCATAAAGGAATGACCGAGATTCAAACAACTTGACTACAGTGCAGTACTCTTCACAGGGGGCCTGCAAGGCATTATGCAAAGGTGAAGCCCAGTTATTGCTCAGTAAAAAAACCTGGGTGTAGAAAAGGGCTGAGCAGCCGGGGTGCAGGCAGCCCTGAGCACCCAGCATGTAGAAAGTGCTGAGGCAGATGAACTAGACAGGCAAGGTCAAAGCCCTGGTGTACTTACAGTGAAGGGGATTTGCTGTCAGATAGGAAGTCCTTGTTGAAAATAAGTTCATCCAGTCAGTTTCTTTCCCTTTTCAGGGTTTTGGTGGATTGAGACACAGGGCAGGTAGGTGTTAGGAAGGAGAAGGAAAGAGCTAGGTCACAGGGCACCATCTGGCAGGGGAGGAGCATGACCTGGGCACCGAGGAGGAGGACTAGAGAGAGTTTGGAAAGGAGGCTGTGGTACCATGACATGGGCTTCTTCAGGTGCTGAGGATACAGTGATGGGTAAAACAAAGCCTCTGGGCTTATTGAGTTCACATTCATGCACTGGAGGAATAGAAACAGTCAGGAATGTGTCTACATCCAAGGGAGTGCTATGAAGAGAAATGAAACTGATGGATTGGATAGAGAGAATGACAGGGGCTCCAATTTCAGACAGGGTCATCAAGAAACACTTCTATTAAAATGGCATTGCACAGAAACCCCAAGTCAGCCAATCAGCTTTCTGGGGGGAAGAACAGTGAAGTCTGAGGAACAGCAAGTACAAAGGTCAAAGACATCCCTGAACTCAGTTCTAGGGTCTGCAACTTGGCAGCTAGCTGCTGAGCAAGTAGGTTAGCCTACTGACCCTAGTCTTTCTTCTGCAAAATGGGAATAACACTCTAACCACTGTGGCTGTTGCTGCCATTTCTGCCCCGCCCTATCCCCCAAAACATCTCATATCTAGGCGACCTGACAGGACGCATTCTCTACCAATGTGATTCCTGAACATTCTGCCAGTCCTGGGCGAATGCTGTGGAGGGCACCACAGGAAGAGTGAGGTGGACTCTTTGTCCTCATATGAAACCATTAGAAAACCGCTGTTCCTATCCAGTGAGGGGCAAGAGTATTCCAGAAGAGGAGCGAAAGAATGAGAATATTGATGCTGTAGTGAGGGGAAAAGAATTCACAGAGGTGGAAACCAAGCAAGTGTGGAAAAAGGAGGTTGAAAATAGAGAACATGGGCCAGTCATGATGGCTCAAGCTTGTAATCCCAGCACTTTGGGCAGTTGAGGCGGGAGGACTACCTGTGCTCAGGGGTTTGAGACCAGCATAGGCAACTTGGTGAGACCTTGTCTCTACAATAAATCAAAAAATAAACTGGGCAGCACACGTCTATAATTCTAGCTACTTGGAAGGCTGCAGCGGAAGGATCTCCTGAGTCCAGCAGATCGAGGCTGCGGTGGCCATGAGTGTGCCACTGCACACCAGTCTGGGTGGCAGAGTGAGACTCCAACTCAAAAAAAAAAAAAATAGAGGACATGTAGGTAAAACTTTATAATTATTGGAAATCATGGAGCCAGCCTTTCATTGTTTTCTCCCCCAGCATTAAGCACTTTGTATTCTCCTCTGATCTTTGCAAGGCATCATGTGTTGGAATGCTCAGTCTTAGATGAACGAGTCAGGCCCAGAGAGGGTCAGTAGTATCCAAAACACCACACAGCAAAATTCCTCCCATAACCTGGGCAAGAACATTCCCAGTGAAGGAAGGCAAGTTGTGCCAGTGTTCATGATAGGAGAGTCCAGGAGAGAATCGTCCTCTGCTCACGGCACTTACTATTCTGCAAATAAGTGACAGGAGAGGAGGAGTCAGTGGCACCCGAGAAACAAGACCATGAGCAGGCATGGAATGAGTCAGCTTCGGGTCACAGATGTGCATTATCCAACGGAGCTTGGGAAACCAGAGTTGTCTCTCCACCTGAAACGCTGATGGGTCTCTTCACATGCCAGCTCTAGGCGGAAATAGGACAGGCAGATGGGGGCTCCAGATGGCGTCTGGGCCCAGGAAAGTGCTCCGACTTCTCTGAGTGCAAGGCTAAGAGAGGACACACGTGCTGTCCTTTAGAAGGTTGAGACTGTCCTCCACTACAATAACAATGACAGCATCATTCACTGGGTTCCTTCTCTGTGCAGGTGACTTTCTAAGTCCTTAATTGCCATCTCTCAAATCTTTGTTATATCCCTATGAGGTTGCCATTATTATATTACCCATTCTACAGAGGAGGAAACTGAGGGAAAATGACTTCTTAATGGTCCCACTGCTGAAGCAGAATTTGAATCCAAGACCTCTTGGTATTTGACTCTAAAGTTTAACAAAACTTATTTAATATCTCAACCAGCGTTCAAAATTAAAGTGACTGGCAGTTTTAGAGAGACGTATTTTGCCTCAATATTGGAAGAAACAAGTAACTGTCCATGATGACTGTAAACTCCCCATCCCTGGAAGAATCATGGAGAGAGACTGGAGACATTTGTCCTGAAAAGAATTCCCCCCAAGGCCGAGGGTGGGAGGGGAGGCAGGGAGTGGATTGGCTAGAGAACGAATCAGTCACTGTCCAGTCAGGAGATAGAGACCACGCCAGCTGTTTGAATGAAGAGAGTTTTGCATACAGACTTGGTAAGCAGGCATGGAATAGCCGAGAGCGAAAAGGGACCCTGAGGGAGTATAGAGTGGGAACTGCTGGAAGCAACTCCTCGAGCCAGGCTGGGGGATTAGGGGACACAGGAAAGAGACTGGGATCCTCTGGACCTAGAACCTCGGAGGAGGGACCCTGTGAGGCTGAGCCCCAGGCCTCTGTGGAGGTGGTGTTCTTTGGCTGGTGCTGGAGTCTCTAAGGTTAGACTATGAGGTTGATTCTGAGGGTTAAAAAAAATAGAGAAACTGGAACCAGCTGGGACAGCTGAAACCTGCAGTCACTCTTAAGGTCAGGAACTACAGCTGCAGAGATCAAATCCCCTTCTTTCAGCCTGAGCCTTCCTTTCCCCCTGGTGACAGAGCTTGTCTTGGGACTGTCAGTCAAGTGGACAAAACTGAGGTTTCCAGTCCCAGCTTCAGTGTCACCGGCAAAGCAGGGAAGAGAACCCTTGAACCTGGGCTTACTAATGGGTACAGTCGAGATGTCTTCCTTCCTAAATTCCTGGAATCCTCTCCACTTCATTTTTCATTCAGTAAATATTTACCCAGCACCTACTATGTGCCAGGCATTAGGGATATATATGCTGGGACATGTGACTAAGTCCCTTCCCTTGTGGGAATTGTGTTTTGGAGGTTAAATGGGGGAGGGGAGGCTCAGACCATAAACAGATGAATTCATAAGGTAGTGAATTTCAGGAAGTGAAGATATTGATGCAGATGACAAGTGTGACCAGTCTGTACTTTCTAATCCACAGTACAGGGCTTCCGCAGCTTGCTGGCCAGTTCATGAGAGAACAGCCAGGAAGAGGAAAAGGGCAGAATCCATGGGGTTCAGTGGTCTTTATAAAAATATCACTATAACGTGTTACTCTTGCCAGATGCTGTTCTGGGACATCATGTTTGTATTATCTCATTCTAGTCTTGTAAGAAACTCATGAAGTAGGTATTATTGTTTATTATACCAATTTTACAGATGAGGGAACTGGGGGCTTAGGCAGGTCAATGATTTGCTCCAGGGGAGGAGGTTGACTCAGTGGAACCAGTGACTGATAGGAGGAAAGTCTGGGGGAAGGGAGGAAATAAAAAGCCACCAGTAGTTCTGGAAACAGAAACAGGAAAGGTACAAAGAGAATCAGGTCTGGGGAGGGGATTGGTACAGGTTTTGTACGTCTTGGGAAGACAATCATCCAGCTGGTCGATGGAAATGAAGATGCGGGACTCAGGAGAGCAGGTAGGAGCTAAAATTCTCATAAATAAATGATTTTTGTTGCTGCTAAGGAAGAAAATAAATGTGGCATCCCAGCAGGTCCCAAATATTAGCATTTAAATACAGGCTTACACAGGTGGGTAAAAAAAAAGGCAATTTCCTAAGAATTAAATCAGATTTTATTTTCCCTCCAAGTTTCAGGAAAATCAGTTCTGCTGGAATGTGGTCCTCGGAGAGGTATTCTGCTGTGCTCAAGGGGCACGCCAGCCCTGGCTCTCTGCGGGACTCTTGTGTCTTCTCCCCATTATAATTATGAGGAAATGATGTCTAGGAAGCCGGGGGCAATTCATCAGTGCTGTTTGCTGGAGTTGCAAAGGTTCATGCGTGGAGCGCAGGGAACCTTGTGTTGGCATCTCAATGCCCTCTGCACTCAGCTGTGCCAGCAAGTCTGCAGGGATGAATGAGGCTGGTGGAAGAGACACGGTTGTGCCATGGAACTGGTGAGAAGGGTGGAACTGGTGAGAAGGGTGGATGCTCGGTTACTGGTGGGGCCAGTGCAGACATGGGAGGAGACTACGTGGTCCTTGAAGCCGCCTCTTCTCTTTCTGTTGTCCCCAAATGCCTAGGGTCTTTACAGTACCTCATTGCTACCCGCTAACATGCCCTGCCCAGTTCTGTCTTCTCTGCTCTGGCACACCCTGGGCTAAGAACTGGACTCAGTCTCGGGATACCACAGGGGCTCCTGTACATGCAATCATGGAAAGAGACTAACTAGATTAAATTGTATACCACAGGCCACACGTGTGAGCATTGCTGGTCCCAGTATGTGAACCACAGAGAACCCAACAGGACAGACTAGTTTTATGTGTCACAACCATGTTCTTCTCTGCTTTCTAGAGTCATAAAGAACAGGACACAGTATAGGGATTAGGGCTGATCCCAAGTCCCAGATGCAAACTGATTTAATTTAATTTCATGAGACAGGGTCCCACTCTGTTGCCCAGGCTGGAGTGCAGTGACACGATCCCAGTTCTCCACAGCCTTGATCTCCCAGACTTGGGCAATCCTTCCACCTCAGCTTCCCAAGTAGTTGGGACTACAGGCATGCTCCACCATGCCTGGCTAATTATTTTTTTCTTTTTCTTTTTCTTTTTTGAGTTGGAGTCTCACTCTGTCACCCAGACTGGAGTGCAGTGGCTGCTCCTAGCCACTGCAGCCT